>NW_003852421.1:3142906-3182947 GCF_000181295.1 Otolemur garnettii | reverse complement strand
TTCTCTTGTACCTTCCTATTTAATGCTCATTGCTGTCCTATGAGGAGGATATGACTGCAACCCCCATTTTGCAGATAAGAAAAGTGAAAGACCCAGAGGGCAGTGCCTTGTAGCATAGTGGTCAAAATGCAAGCTCTAGAACCAAACTAAGTTCAAAGCCTATTTTCTCAACATAATGACTGTGTAACCCCCCCCACCTCCAAATCATTTAACCTCCCTTGGCTTCTGTTTTCTCGTCTTCAAGACAAAGGAAATGACAACACACCTCCTAAGGTCCTTGAATTCAATGAGTCAGTGGATGCCTGGTGCCTGGGTCACAGTGGCCATCTGGTAGATGTTGGCTATTGTTGTTATTGCCCTTGTTGCTGGTCGGAAGTAACTTACCTATGATCTCGCACAAAGCTTCTCACCCAGGTCTTCCTGACTCAGAAGTCTGTTCAGGTAGCTGCCAGGCTAGGTTACTCTCACATGGGAACTTTCACAGAAAGCAGAAGGTGCTAATTGCTTTCACAAAGTGGTTTGTGTTCAAGGGAGGTGAGATCACACAAGCCTGAGTGGAGTGGGATATCAAGAATCAGGGCTGCAGAGTGGTAGGTAATCCCCAGTGAGTGGATAGCATTTGAGCCAGTTGAGACGGATGGAGAGAACATTCCAGATAGTAGAGGAAATGTTAGCAAGGGCGGGGGGGGTGTAGGAAGTGGGGAGAAGCCTGCCTTGGCTGAGGTGGAGGCTGGGGACAAGGGACAAGTGATGAGAACCGGACAAAGGCAGCTGGGGGCCATTTTGAAGTGAGCCTAAAATTTTTGGATGAGAGGTTTATAATCGACTCTGCAGACAGAGTGGCTTCACTGAAGATTCCAGAGCACGAATGTTTAATAACATAACTGTCAACCCTGCCCTTCCACCAGCTGGAGCCTCTTTTCTTTCCCCCTTCTCTTCAAAGCCTTTGACCAAAGCACTGTCTTCTTCTGGGAGTCCCCAGCTCAGCCTTGGAACTGGAGTTGCCTGGTGGCTGGTTTCCAGCTGTTTTTACCTAATTCCCTTTTGAGAGTAAAACTAGGCCAAGCTGGAACAATATTGGGCCCACCTGCCTGAATCCAAGTCATTGTCCGCCAGAGCAGTTAGACCAGTGGAGGCATGCCCATGCATCCTAATCAACCCAGTCTGCATTCACCCCTGTGGTGATACAGATTGGGACTGGGGTAAATCATGCTCCCAATTAACTATTCCCAGCACCCACCCTGCGTGAGTCAGAGTGTGTGATCCTCATATGGAAAAAGGCAGGGAGCGACAGTCATTAAGCTTTAATGAGCACGTATCTCGTTCCCCACGCTGTCAAAATATTTTGATGAGAGAAGCATATTTCATTAAAATCAGACGGAATTTTTCTACGACTTCCCATGTTTTGATTGTTCTCTCTCTCCCTCTCTCTCTCTCACATACACACACACATCCTCTCTCTTTGAACTTCATTATCCCCTTTGCAAAGTGAATCATGCTAATAACTATACCCCTCTGCCTATTAGTTACAATCATACACAAAACACAGAGCTGTTGTGGGGGTTCCCAACTGTAATAATGTTTGTGAGAATTTGTGGCCCACTCCAAGGCCCGGTAGTTGTTGTTGGTTCCTCCCTTCTCTCTAGTCTCATCCCTGCCTGGGAATCCAGGGGTCACAGCTCAGAGAGTTGCTTAGGGTAGTAAAGTGAATGTCACCCTCACCTAGTGGCATGAAACCTCTTGGCTCTGATCACCAGAGGCTGAGTATCATTCCCTGTGAAAACCCAGGAATGCTGGTCTTGAAAAGCCTGGTGTAAGTCTGGGGGAGAAAAAAATCATCCAAGTTTGTCAGAGGACCTCTGCTTCTATCAGTCATTCTAAAACAGCTCAGGAGCCAACACCTCTGTAGTATTATCACCTGGAACAAATCCTGTTCACAGAACATCACCGATCACCAATAGCACTAATTTTCTCTTATAACCAACAGCAATTTTGCTGGGAGAAAATATAACCATTTTCTATGTATGTGACTTTTTAAAATTATAATCAGGAGAAAACAGGTGCTTTAAACTCTTTTGTAAATGCTTAAACTTTTAAAATGTGAACAACAGTTTCCAAGAGTTTTTATTAGCATACATTTGTTCCTTATTTATTTTGCCTGTTACCTAAAATAACTTTATAGTATGCATTTATCTCCTTGCTTAGTCACTCTCTATTTATTCATGCATTTATTCAATTTATTTGACATATAGTTATTTGGCATTCAGTCTATAAATAAGTTGTAGCAAATAAGAAGGGATTTTCAAAAAAATATATCAGAGAAAAATTCAACATTAAGAATATGTTGGCTGGGTATGGTAGCTTACACCTATAACCCTGGCATTCTGGGAGGCCAAGGTAGGAGGATCTCTTGAGCTCAGCAGTTCAAGACCAGCCTGAGCAAGAGTGAGACTCTGCCTCTACTAAAAATAGAAAAACAACTAGGCATTGTGGTGAGTACTTATAGTCCCAGCTACTAGGGAGACTGAGGCAGGAGAATAGTATGAGCTAGGCTGATGCTTCAGCACTCTAGCCTGGGTCAACAGAGTAAGACTCTGTCTCAAAAAAAATAGAATGTATTTATTGCATCTTTCTTTGAAATGGAAGTAGATTGCTGTTACAGGTAGTCCCTGGGTTACAAAGGAGATAGATCCTGTAGGTTTGTGCTTAAGTTGAATTGTATGTAAGATGGAATAGGTACATTTACCTATTACCTATAATAACCTTCATCTGTAATTGTGTTGTATGTCAGTCGGATGTTAGCAACATGGGGACTTGCTGTAATGGCCTCCGTTCATAAGTGCAAGCTATACCTTAGTTGGAGGTTTGTAACTTGGAGACTGCCTGTACACTTGGAGACTGCCTGTACTTCCTTTTGACACAGTCTGGCCAGGATCATCTCTAGGAGGGCAGTTGCTCTCTTTTGGTCTGAGACGACCACCACTTCCACAGAGCCTGAGGTGCTCCTCTCCTAAGGACAGTGCACACAGGGCCTGGGAGAGAGGTTTAATCCATTTGCATCATCTTCAGCAAGCAGAATGTCTACATGCCAGCACCAACCAGCCATGTGGCCACTCTGTGTGGATAAGCAGGTCCTGGGGAAGTGCCACAGTGGACCCCAGAGAGGATGTGGGGCCTTCCTCAGGCCGTACCCCTTCAGGCTATCACATACCCTGGTGCAGACCACACTCATCGGGGGGAGGACAGTGAGAAGGCTGAGCCCAGCCCACTAGCCACCCACTGAGCCCTACAGCCTAGCCAGGAGCTGGACACCCCAGAGAAAGGGGCTCCCTCTTCTACCTTGCATAGATAGCTTGTGACTCTGGCCCCATGTCCAAACCTCTTCCACAGGTGATACTAGCTTTTCTTTTTTTTATTTTTTAACAACTATCTTAATGTTTTGTTCTAACTGGGGCCTTTCATGAGCAACTGGCAATTTCTACTGACAGTCACTGGAATCACCTTGGGTTCTGTCCTGTTCACGCACACACGGCCCACCAGCATGTGGCCTGGCTGCTGTGGAGGGCACTGGGCCTCATTCCACCACCATCCCCATTCATTACCTTTATCCTGGAGCAAGAGTTAAAATCAAGGAAGCCACCTGAGATGTGGTCTCACTGGCTACATTATCAGACTTAACTGCAGTTTCATTTTGTTCCATGAGAGCCTAAATACCCTAAACTCTCCATGGAGGCAGAAAGTGAAAACAGAGACTGCACGGTCCCTGGACGATCCCTGGACATGACCTTTTCCCCTCAGTGTCTCCAACCCAGCATATTCTCTCTCCACTCCCCCTGTGCTCTCAGGCTCCTTTATGCCTCCCATCAGCAGGACTCACCCCATCCTCCCTGCCCACCGCCCTGCAGGAGAGGTCAGCCAGGGACTGTGAGTAGCTTCTCTGTTTTACTCCTTTGTGGCTCTCTTCACTTGTGCCTGGAAAATCAAATACCCACCATTCCCCATAGGGGACCTTGTGGGTGAGGAGGTCTAATGGTCACCCTGGCAACACTTTCTCCCTGTAAACCTCAGATTCCATAAATGCTAGAATGTTTGAGATGCTCTAATACAAGATATTACATCATATCATCCCATTAACTCCATAAGAAAGGTCCAGTGACTTGCCCAGGGACACACAGTGGCAGCTCCTGGTCCTCAGCCCTTGAATCCAGGTTGTTTTTCCCTGAGCTTCATCAGGGATAGCATCTCAGCCATCACAATTATATCCCTGACACAGTCCCAGGCTGCCTGTGGAGAAAATCAATCAAAGGTATTTGTGAAGTCCTGTTGTGAAGGCCTTTGAACAGGGGAAGACTACTACCCGAATGCCCTCAGTAGAGGTATCTTCAGCCACAGCTTGTGTGTTTGGGTAGCTGACTCTCCACCCATTCATGGCCTTTGGAATCAGACAGTGTATATACCTAGCCGGGATAAAATATCCTAGACCATGTGTATGAGCGAGCCCTGCTCCTCCAAGATGTGTATTTCATCTCTCCCTTCAGGGCAACTACAGAACAGAATGGAATGGGCTTTTGAGAATGGAAATGAGAAATCACTGAAACCCAGAGTAGCTAAAACAGTTTGTTCTACGTATTCCCTGTTTGCTATTTTTCTTAAGTTTATTTCTATCTTTTTAATCTTAAAAAAGGAGGTGCACACAAAGAAAAAAAAAAAATCAAGAGTAACTAATTCCATGCACCTGCGTGGAATCCCAGTATATTTAGGTTACCAGTTATCTTTTTAAAAATGGCTTCTCTCTCATTTTTAAAATAGAAGATCCTATATAGAAATCCGTATTATCATCCAGTAATATATATCAAGGCCCCAAGGCTACCTTGTCACATACTACTCTGGCACAGGAATCCAGCTCTTTTTCTATAATGTCAAAAAGAAAGAGGTAAGTTATAGATGCGTTTTCAAATTTAGTTCAGGGTCAACTTATAATCATTGTCCTCAACTGCTACTTTAGTGACAACATATAAAGGTAACACTGCAAATGATTCTTCTGTGGATTTCAGAAAATAAAGAAGCTCTTGCAGCAAAAAAAAAGTTACTATTTTTATCTCTCTTCTGTCAGAGATCACAGGTTTATGTAGTTTTAAAAACCAATGAATTAGAGTCAGAAAGACCTGGATTTATATCTAAGTTCTACCAACTTCACGGCTCTCTAAGCATTTTATTTATCTTCTGAATTTCACTTTCATGTTGATAGAATAGGAATAATAATAACATCTGCCCCCAACCCTATAGGGATGTAGAGAGGATTAAATAAGTTAATGGTACATAAAATGATGAACAGACTGCCTGCATGAGAAAGTAAACACTAAATAAATGTAAGCTATTTACTGTTACTACTGCCATTAATATTAATCAGACTCGGCTTAGGGTGGGGTTAAGCAATGACTTGGGCACCAGACAGTCCACAGTCAAGTCTCACCTACCCTACTTATAACCTGTGTGAACCTGAATAAGTGACTTAACTTTGTGCCTCAGTTTCCTCCTCTGTAAGATCAAATCTCATAGTATCAACCTCATAGTGTTGTGAGGATTAAATGAGTTGGTAGAACTTTTCTAAGATTCTGGGAACAATCTTATCTAAAACACAGAGTCCTAATAACCACAAGGGGGCTACTGACTCCTTGAAATGTGGCTAGTGGGACTGAGGCACTGATTTTTCTTCACATTGCATTTATATTAATTTAAACATAAACAGCCACAAGTGGCTGGTGGCTACCGTATTACCCTGCACAGACGGAGAACATGGCCTGACCACGGTGGAACCACTAGCATTAGTTAGTAAAGGTTAACCTAAGTGTCACCTGGGAACAGCAGAGGTGCAGGTGCTGGTAGGTAGAGTTGACCGACAAGAAATTGCTTATTACTGTGACCTCAGATGAAGGAAAAGGGAGAAAAATCAGTTTCCAGTAATACATAAAATACGTGATTGAAAACACTTCAAATTAGGGCTGTTTGGTTCACTAATAAATCATGTGCACCAAATTGCCAATTTAATTCGTTCTAACTCTGTCTCAATTTTTTTTCTTCATTTCAGTTTCAGTTTTGAATAATGTTAGGTATTTTGTAAAGAGTATGCTAAGTGTGTGATATTTTGTGATTTCCAAAAGGTATCTATAATAAGTGTGTGTGTGTGTGTTGGTAACTTTTTGATTCACTAAAGAATCAGAATAGCAAGTTCTTGTCATGAAATAGCATAAAGCACAAGAACTCAGTGGATTGATATTGGTGAATTTGGTACTTAATTTAGAAAAGTATTATATAACAGGTCTATTTTAAAAAACAGAAATATTTTAAATGGAAAATTGAAAAAATTAAGGCCATGTAATCTACAGAAAAACATTCAGTGTCACCAAGTGTGACGTATGTTTTATTCTTTTCTCTGGTTCAAGTAATGGATACTCTAAAGTGAATACACATAAAAGTTCTTTCTTAATTTAAATAAACTTCTCCAAATTTCCTGAAGGCTCCCTTTATTTAAGACTTTATGAGACCAAGAAAATCAGAAATACAACTACAAAGATACAGAATTAGGTTTACAGCAACAAAGAAAAGGGAGCTGCATGGATTCCTGAAAGAATCTGATGCAAACAGACATTTTCTCCTTTAATAGTCATTGTTCTCAGCCTTTTATAGATGCCATAGCATGATGCATCACCTAAATCAACACATAACCTGAAAACACCATGCATAAGCTCCATTTTCCTCAAAAGAAGTGAGGGGGAAGAGACACCGCTGCTTAAATTCCCCAAGCAGAAAACAATGATATTGAACATTGGACAGGTTTTTCTATTATTTGGGTCTGAGATGATATTCAGTATCATCTCGGTAGGCAGAAGAAGTACGTTTAAATTCTCAGTGCAAGAGACAAATGTCAGAAAATGGACAAGGAGTCTTTGTTAATTGCAAAAGAAGTACTTTACAATCATTGAAGAGCCTCTCCTCTCATCCCCGCACCCCTCCCAGCCTTTTTCCCACTCCAGTATCAGGGAAGTCTGGGCAGTATTGATATACTCCTGCCAGCAGCTCATTACAGAGGCAATATCTGGAAGCAAACTGATTAGGCATGACTCATGAAATTATCCAAGGCTTAACCTTCTGATCATATTCAGAATTGAAGCCTATTTAAGAAGGCCAAATGAATGGGCCGGTCTTTCAAATACTAAATGTTCTCTGTCACTGCCATCAGTAACCTGGAAGGGTGTACTTTGATTTCTGCAGCATATGGGGTCTTCTTGTAGAGCAAACCTACTGATAGGGAAAGGGTTCTTAATCAGGGGTTCATGGGCTTTTAGAGAGTTTCACAGGTCTACAGTGCATTCCCTAAAAAGCAATGTTCATAGCGTGTATATCTTATTTGTCACTGTGCATTTCTGTGTGGAAAAAGGGTCAGTAGCTACTATCAGATTAATTTTTTTTAAGGGGCTTACACTCACAATAGCATGCCATGGAAAAGCCAAATCAGCAGCAGCTCCACCTTCTCTGATTTAAAGAGCTTTTGTAAGTATTATCTTTATTTTACTTTTTTTTAATCCAAACATTTTTTTGAAAGTTTTCCTAATGCAGGAAAAATTGACTGGACACACTTGAGAATCAAACCCAGAGTACCATGTAAAGTATTCTAATGCCATTCTATGCCTCCAATATCTAAGTGAATAGAATCAGGACGTCTGGAAAGAAAGTAAAAAATTCAGTCTGTCTTCCTTATGTTTTGTCTATGCCAGAGGTTTCCACCTGGTTTTCCACCTGGGCCCGGGAGGGGGGCAATTTTGGTTTCCAAGGGATATTTGGCAATTGCTAGAGAAACTTTTAGTCGTGATGACCTGGGTGGGGGTTGCTCCTGGCATTTAGTGGATAGAAACCAGGAATGTTGCTGAACATCCTACATTGCACAGGACAGCTGCACCACAAAGATGTATCCCGCGTAAAATGTCAGTAGAGCTGACGCTGAGAAACCCTGATCCAGACCATGACTATTGGCTTTGCCACAGCCTTCAAACAAGGCTGATCCATCCACATTTGTGCTAGCCTGCCAGTTATCTATTATTTAACCAGCATCCTCCCCCACTGGGCCTTATTTATTCTCAGACTTGTCACTGCAGCTTCAAATCCAACACTGTCCCCACCAATTTGATAATCTCCCCTATTTCCCAACTGGCATTTCAGACCTTAGTACAAAGTGGTTACTGCTAAGTTTTTAGCTTTCCCAACAGCTCTGGCTTCGGAGTCCAGGACTTTGTCTTAGAATCCAGGCTGGACAGACTTGAAATTGAGTCCTAGCCTGGTCACTTACTAGCTTCCAATCCTCAGGCAATTTACTTACTTCCCTACATCATGGTTTTCTTTTTCATAAAATAGAATGCCTGGCATCAATGATCCTGCCCCAGAAAACCTTCTTCTAAAGGGAATAACTATTATTATAATATCATCTTGTTCCCAAGTTCCCTAGAGCTGATACAAATCCAGCCCTAGTGTTGGGAGGCATATGTCAGAATATATATGAATCATGGCTGTCAACTGGGCTGAGCCTTAGAAATCAAATAAATGAATGACAGGCTCCACCACCTGAGATTCTAATTTAATTATACAGGGTAGGGCTAGACCTCTGTCTTTTTAAAGTTCCCCTGGTGACTTTATCATGCCCACCAGATCGAGGACGGCTGGTTAAAGTGCTGGATTTCTTGTGTGGCACACAAGCCATGCACCTGCTATTGTTGCCATCATTGCCATTGTCCTACCCCTAATTCCCCTGAACCCGGCTCTCCACCCACTGTTCCCCAGGGCATGGAGTCTTAAATGTAACAAACTTGAGGAATTGTCTGAAAGTTTCAATTTTTCTTATCGATTTAAAAACTTCTATAGACATAAGTTTAGGCACAAACCATGGCTTGATTAGTAGCCATAAGATTTTATTCTTTTTCTATTGATATACAGTAATTGTACACATTTATGAGGTACATGTGATATTTTGATGCATGCATAGTATGTAATGATCAAATCAGGAAGATTTTATTTTCTACTGTGGAGTCAGTAAGCAAGGGTCCTCCTCTCTGGTCAATGTCCTTCATCTTTTTGTCTCTTCATAAGAAAGGCTTATTTCCACATGTGTTCATCTACAGTATATACTGACTAACAAAAAATTAAAAAGTATAATAATGGCCAGGTTGTCACATTAAAAACTCAGAAATCCAGTAAATTCTATTTTTGAGCCATCAACCTAATTTGTTATTTTTTCTTCTCTCTCATTAACCTAATTTAGCAAATATTATTGGATTCTGGCTAGGTACTGGAGTT
The DNA here is from genome assembly GCF_000181295.1 of Otolemur garnettii. Lineage (NCBI taxonomy): Eukaryota > Metazoa > Chordata > Mammalia > Primates > Galagidae > Otolemur > Otolemur garnettii. Next base: position 3,173,602 of record NW_003852421.1, on the reverse strand, counting down.
AAAAGTGAGCTAAAACATAAGGGTAATAAAACAACTCACCCAGGGGACTGCTACTCTAAACAATCAAGAACTATGATGTACTGAGTCTTTTCTGGGGGCCTTGCCATGTGTTAGCTGCTCATTCAAACCCTCTCTCATGAGGGAAGAATTGTTATTATCTGGTACCCACATCACATAGAGCTGATTCAGAACCATTTATTTGGCATTCACATCCACTAAACAAATAGACAAGTCTTATAACCATCTGGGTATTTTCCTGCTCATTGTGTTTGCACTGGGAGCACATATACTTCCAAGTATATAGCACAGAGTATACACAGCATAGGGTATAATAATACAACAGCATTCTACATGGATTACCTCATATAAATGTCAGTTCAACCTAGAGACAAGAAAACTGAGTCTCAGAAAGCTTGAATCAGTCACCCAAGGCCCCAAGGTTAGTAACAATCTCAGCTAGTGCCAAGCACGGCCACCTCCTGGGATGCTTTGCCAAACACCTGATCCTTCTGAGAGTCATTACACATAAACTCACCAGCAAGTAGTCATATACCTTACTAGACTTAGATATTATGGCTGTAGATTTAAAAGAAAAAAATCTCTTTCCCCTATTTTAGTGTCCAGATTCCACTTCTTCACACTCAGTAGTAAGGACTCCTTTCTTGGACACATCTTTTTTCTAATATCTCTGAAAGTAAGAAGAAATAACCCCCTGGAGCATTTTCTACCTCTTGAACTCAGGGATCCCCTGAGTCCTGGTAGGAAATCTGGGCCCAATCCAGAAGCAAAGTCCACTTGGCAGCCTTCACTGTGGAGATGTTGCTACGCCAAATGCACTTTCACTTCCTGCTGACAAGGAGCAGCCAGTGGCCATGGCTATTGGCCTGAACTCTAATTAAGTTGGTTTTATAATGAGGAAAAGAGTGTGATCCTAATTAGTAATTTTCCATTTTTTCCTCAATAGGCATCCCCCAGTCAAAGCAAGAAGCTATCCTCATCAAACTGGTTCTATTGCCAAAAAAAAAAAAAAAAGCTACATTCTAAAACTTTAGCAAAAGAGGAAACAGAGAGATAAAAGAGTAGAAAGAGGTTTTATTTCCTGCTAATGAGCTTCATTCTCCTTCAATTTGTTCTGTAGGTCCGTGGTGCTAAGGTAGTTGGTTCTGAAATGGTTGTGACAGTTGAGTTCACCAATCCATTAAAAGAAACTCTGCAAAATGTCTGGCTCTACCTGGATGGTCCTGGAATATTGAGACCAAGGAGGAGGATGTTCCGGTAAGCCCTGGAGAGTGGACAATGGGCAGACAGTGTGGGGTTGTGATAAGCGCTTTCTCTCTCTCTCTCTCTCTCTCTCTGCAAGGCTGTCAGGTGGATCACCCGAGCTCAGGAGTTCAAGACCAGTCTGAGCAAGAGTGAGACCCCTGTCTCTACTAAAAACAGAAAAATTGTCATTGTTGTGGGCACCTGTAGTCCCAGCTACTTTGAAGAATGGGGCAAGAGGATCACTTGAACCCGGAAGTTTGAGGTTGCTGTGAGTTATGATGACATCACAGCACTATACCCAGGATAATAGAGTGAGACTCTGTCCCAAGGGAAAAAAAAAAATTAAAAAAAAAAAAAATATATATATATATATACATATATATGTTTTCTACCTTTCGAACCCACCAATGATCCTAATTCTGCCTTTTGGACTGGCATAAAATATGACCCATTTCTCTTCTGTCATATGCCTTGTAGATGTTTGCAAACAGCTGTCTTGTTTTCCTTGCATCTTCTCTACTTGGAGCCAAATATCTGCCCTGACTTTTTCTTTCCTCTAATGTAGTTTCAGCTCCCTCTCTCTCCCACACATTCCAATTTGTCAGTCCTCCTCTTAAAGTGTGACACCCGGAATGGATCCCAATCTTTGAGGTTTATTACTTTCATTTCTACCACAATAAGTCTCTGTCAGCATCAATCAATCAAGCACATTTCCTGTGGGTTGACCTTCTAAGCCATAGAAAGGGAGGTGTAGGACTTTGGAAACTGCCTTATGACCAACTATCTTAGCAGTTTTCCCAGTGTCTTTCATGGAAACTATCCCACTCAGGAATCTGTGGGACAAGTTCAAGGCCTCACTCTCTCCTCTTGGACACCTTTATTACCCATGAAGGGGTCTGTGCATTTCTTTCAAGTTAACAATACTCACAGCTCTTCATCCCATCATTTAAGAGATGCTTGATTGTAGATGCAATGAACAACAGAGAAGATAATTTGAGCATTTTTTGAAAAAATGCAAACAATAAACATAACAACCTCCTTGTGCTAATAGAAAAGTTGCAAGAACAAAAAAAGGAAGTAAATTAGAAATCAGTCCCAGCTAGAGGGAGGGATCAGCAGTGATAGCTCTGCCTTTGTCAGAAACGAGTCTCACTCACCCACTCTCGCACCTTCCCATTTGAATCAGATGCAAGAATTGTTCCCGCAAGGTAAAATACATTTTCTCTTCCAAACAGCCCCCTCTGTATCTAGTTTTTCCTTCTCAAGCAGTAACCCCACAGGCTTTGTCTGACTGTGCTAGAAACTCTTGCTACCTTTATACTTTGACTGTCTCAAGAATTCCACCTTGATCAAAGCCAAAGCATGAAAAGGGACCCTCTGTGTCTTAGAAAAGATGAATTCTTTCTAAGTGCCATAACCTCCATTCAGGAGGCTACAGGCTCAAAGTAGGTTAAGTCTTTAATGCTTTGCTTACTAATGTCTGACACTGAGGTAGGGAAAATTGGGATGAATCAGTGAAAGGATGAGCAAGATCTGTCCCTATATGGACAGATTGGCTTAAGACCCCATTAGTGGTTATCCCATTGGCTTAAGACCCCATTAGTAGTTATTATCCCATTGGCTTAAGACCCCATTAGTAGTTATTATCATCATATTCAGCTATGGCAGACAGATAGTTAGACAGAAAGCTGAGAGTTCTTAGTTCAGGCTACAGTAGCAAATACCAGAGATGAGGGGACTTATAAAATAGACATTTATTTCTCACAGTCTGGAGCCTGAGAAGTCCAAGATCAAACACTGACCAATTGAGTTTTTGGTTTGTTTGTTTCTTTCTTTTGTTTTTACATTGGACTGAGACTTTAATGGCCTTTGAAATATTCAGATACAGCAGTAGGGCAATGTGGTTCTTAATGAGGGTTCTCTTCTTGGCTCTACAAAATGGCACTTTCTAGGGGTCCAAGTTGTCACAGGGATTTTCTTACTGTGTCTTCACATGGTACAGAGAGAGGCAGGCAAGCTCTATGGTATCTCTTCTCTTAAGGGCACTAATCCCACCATAAGGGCCCCACCCTAATAACTTCATCAAAATGAATTACCTACCAAAAGCTCCATCCCCAAATATTATCACATTGGGGGGTCTGAGCTGGAACAAGTGGATTTTAGGGAACACAAATACTTAGTCCATAACAGTTCTCAATCTCTTTTAAAACAATTTTTATTGGTAGGATTGTAATTGTACATATTTAGGTGGCACAGTTTGATGTTGTGATACATGTGCTTGTTGTATAATTATCAAATTGGGGTAATTACCCTATCCATCACCTCATGAATTTATCATTTCTTCAAGGCAAAACATTTAAAACCCTCCCTTCTAGCTATCTTGTGCAATACCTCACTCTTAACCATCTTCACTAGTGCATTCTCCCTCCTCAGCACTTGGTACTCATTGACCAATCTCTCCTCATACTCCCTCTGCCCTACCCCCTCCAGTTTCTGGTAGCCACTGTTATACTCTTTATCATTTAAAAATTTCGGTTGAATGATATCATCTAGTACTTGTCTTTCTGTGTCTGGTTTATTTCACTTAACATAATGTCCTCCAGGTCCATCCATGTTGTTGCAAATGACAAGATTTTGTTTGTTTTTAATGGCTGAATAGTTATAGAAACCAAGATCCAAGATGGAATCTCTCCCAGGCAAAGGGAGTTTTGTTTTTCAAAGATATTCAAAAATTGGGGTGGGGGAAAACATGATATAGAAAGCATTTGTTACCTAAGCTGGGCTTAGGGCTTTGGAGCAAGTATTACTCTCTCTTTCCTCCTGACTCCAGCACACACCTTTATAACCAAGGCCTGAACCAGCCAGTGCCCACTTCTGTATGGTCCAATAATTAGAAACACTCGACTGTACCCTGTGTTGCTGAGGTCTGATTTAGGAATGCCAGATCCATGTGATAACTTGGACCCCTAGAAAGTGCCATTTCATAAAGCCAAAATCCTCTGCAAGACTGTGTTCCTCTCTGGAATGCAGATCTCAGACTGTTGGGGAATCACTACCTCTACCCGTCCACCAGTATCCTGCCAGGTGTTGTGTCTAGAAGTCAGGGGGTCTTTAGCCTAAAACAGAGGGCCTGGAAAATGGAAGCGAATGAGCAGAAAATTGGAACTAGCAACAAGGAAAGTGGTGCCATGTCTCCCCCAGGTTCTAAGCCAACTCTACTCATGATGTCTTAACTGCTTGCTCTCCCCTGCCTCCTGCCCATCTCAAATGCTCAGAGGTTCTACTTCCAGACCGCTTTTAAGTTTTCTGCACTCAGTGCTTCCAGAGCATCAAATAATTCATCTTCCAGATTCATTTTTCTCTTTAAAAAATGATCAGGTTCAGTGAGTTATTTCGAGAAAAAAAAATTCCCTGACTTTGTTTAAACTTTAAGTTCCTCAAGTAGGACAGTAGTTGAGGGCTAGATACACAGAGGACAAACCATAGGTAGTTGCAGTTTATTGTAATAATAATCCCATTTGCCTGTGTGCATTCAAGATGATAAATGACCAGTGTAGCTTGATGGCTCAGCACATTACTCAGAATCATTTATCACAACATCCAACCCCAGGAAATATGATTATTCCAACATTACTCCACTTACCAAAATGGGCAAATGATTTTTTCTCTCTCTTTCTGTTATGTATTTATCAGTAGGTACAATGGCATGCATGTGTACCTTCACATATGAGTATTTTTGTATGTACACATCACTATGTGGACACTTTAATGCAAATGATATAGTACAGCTCAAGATTTCCTTTCTCTTTGAGGCAGTTACCTAGGGCACATGGTCCCAGGTCAGATTCTTAAGCAGGACAACTGTTTCACAAAGTGACACTTATTGATCACTTGGGGAAACCAGGGGAGAAAGAAGGAATAGGTTTGGGTTAAAGTAGCACGGCTGTTGAGAAATAACTATCTCAAACTTATATTCATAGTGAATTGATTACTGTCAATTAAGGACAGAGAATTGTCTCTTTGCATATGGACAGGAGAAACTTCCCTAAATAATTTTGCAGAGACTTCCAGCAGAGCAGACAATAAACCACAGCAATCGTGGTGATAATGATAATAATAAGAAGAACACATTTCTAACAATGCTGGGCATTTACCATGTCTTGCCATGATTATAAATGCAGTACAAGTATTAATTTACCCCTACCCTCTCCTCACCCTATGCAGTATCCAAAAGTGTCCACCTTTTACAAAACAATGATGATGTCAATGTTTTTCAAAACTTGATCATAAAATCAATTCACTGTGTTTGACAAAATACTCATATATAGGTTATGTCTGTGTCCATTTTTCACATAATTTGGCTTTTATATAGCTGGTAAAAGTAACTTAGCCACATTTATAAAGAACAAAAATTAAGAAAAGTATTAACACATACCAAATTAATGTACACATTTTAGTTTATCAGTATCAAAGTTAATACCTAGAGCAGCTTCCTAAAGAGAGCTCCCCAAGGCCATAGATGCCTTTTTCAACTCACTAGCCATGGATTTGACAGAAAAAGGGATTTCTTATTTAGGATCTGCACTTCTGATATTGGGAAGCTTTTCCCTTTTACCCCAATGGATGTACACCCACAGCCAGCTGAAATACATATTATTTTAATGACATTTGAAGAAATATTGAGGTTCTATCAACAACTTTATATGGAATAGGTCACACACAGATGTATGGCACCATATTTTCCCCTTCACTTTGGCTGTGTGGGAAGTGGTGCTTATGACCCCGGGCCCTGCAGGGCAATTGAAGGCTCATCTAGCTGAAGCCCTTGAGTCACTGTTAACTTTGTTGACAGTTCTTCTTCCTAAGAGCTCTTCTCCCAGCTACCTAGTCAAAAGCTTAGTGATGCCCAGCTCCTTTGGCCCCCCAGGTCCCTCTTCATTGCATCTGGTATGACATGCCTCACTCAGCCCCTGAGTGCTTTCTCTATGGCATCTATGGATCCTCAAGAGGCACAGAATTCCTTTCTACAACACATTCCTCTTTTCTCAGTATAAGCACTTTCTTCAGGTCCTCTGACATATTTCCATTCTTAAGTCCCACTATCTTTTTCTGACCTCAGCTGTTCCCACAGCTCCAGATCCTTTCATAGGCTGCTGGGTTGTGGGTGCTGGTGTGAGTAGTGGGATTCTTGTCTAGCTTACCCATTTCCCAGCTGTGCAATCTGGAGGATGCCATTTGATGTCTTAAAAGTGTACTTTTCTTACCTGTCATCAGGGGGTAAAAATGCCTTTATTATTGGGTGGATTAGAAACTCAGCCTTGTGCTGGTAATTCCCTTTTCCTCCTCAGTCTTTACCCTGTACCTTTCCATTCATCTAATTAGAGGCCCCTCCCACCAGAGAACTGAGAACCGCTGACCTCTTGTGTACTGACACAGAATTCACTGAAATTCAGCCACGCTTATGTGGCACAGACTCACCCATTCTCCAGGTCCACACACCACTGGAGGAAAAGAGTTTGGCATAGAATTCAGCCTACTCACTTATATTTATAAACATCATTCTAGGGCTTGAATTGGCTGATTTATTCATCTATAGCTAGTTAGGTAGTGAATAAACTAGTTATGTGGGCAATTTTCCCTTCATTTTTTACTCAGCTTAAAAATTATGTATAGCCCAGAGATTACCTTGCATAAATGTCACTATAACCTGCTAATTTGGCAAAATTTTGTCATACAATAAATTCATCTCTTGAAAGCTGGAGTTAGCTAAAGCACTGGATTGCTACTATGGTGAAATGGCAATAGCTACTATTTTCTGAATGTTCACTACATACCAGGCCCAGTCCTGGGCACTTTGCTTGGACTGCCTAATCCTCATGGTAAGTCTATGGAGTAAACACTGCATGGTTCCCATTTTGCAGATGAGAAAACAGAGGCTTACAGAAAGACTATAAATTGCCTAAGATTATACAGCTAGGAAAGGGTTAAGCCCAAGTACCTGGACTTCAGAGTCCATGGCGCTTGTAACCAGTAGAGAGTATTTCACTATACAGATGCTAGGTGTTTCACATTATTTAACTAGCAATGTCTGATTTTTTAGAAAATGGACACATTCATTCCAATTTGCTTTTCTCTCTATAGCTCCATCCGACAGGCAAATAAAACCATTAAATAAACTCCACATGTAATAGTGCTAATTATGAAACCATACTACAAATAAGACCCCTTTTTTTCCCATTGAGACAGAATCCCACCTTATGCCCTGAGGAGAGTGCAATGGTGTCATAGCTCACTGCAATCTCAGACTTAGGCTGTGGGTATCCCGCTGCCTTAGCCTCCAGAAGCCACTGAGATTACAGGCACTCGCAGCAACACCCATCTAGGTTTTTCCATTCTTTTGGGAGTCAAAGTCTCACTCTCACTCAGGCAAGTTGTGAACTCCTGAGCTCAAGCAGTTCTCTCTCCTCAGCCTCCCACAGTGCTGGGATTACAGGTGTGAGCCACCACACCCAGAGCAAGACCATTTTTTTACTTGGTATTCTTCACTGCCTATACAGTAGAACCTCTATGGTTGACCCCCTCCCTACATTGACCACCTCTGTAAGTTGACCTAATTTTCATAGACTGGATATGTACTACATGTACATATCAATCAGTACAGTAGGCTTACTTCCTTACGTTGACCACCTCTGGTTGTCAGTTTGTTACAGTGCCCTGGTGGTCAACTTACAGAGGTTCTACAGTATAACAATGTGTTTTTTTAAAACTTCTAACCACCCAAAATTGCTAAGTATTTATAGAGGCTTTACGTCTCCAAGCTCATTAGAATTCATATCCAGTAATGAGCCAATTTTAGTGACCATAAAGTAACTTTGAGAACCAGCCGGTTTTACAGCCTAATGAGTCATATTTGGAGGAAGCCATATACTGCATTATACAAAACCACATGGGACAGATTGTGTCATCCCAGAGCAGAAGCAGCCAATACTTTTGCTATGAGGCAAGTCTTTTTACCATCCCTCATTTTTCTGATGTTCAATTTTTCATAAATGGCAACATAGTATAAATTCTATTCTACTAATAGGACTCTAGAAAGAATATTCCAGCTCTTCCATTATCTGGACCATTGAGTCCTGTGACCTTGGAGATTAAGTAGGGTGTTTAGGACCTCAGTTTCCTGATCTCTAAAATGACAACATTGGACTAAGTGATTTCTAAAGTTTTCTGATTCTGACAGGGGTCTGTGCTCCTGAAAATAGTCCCCTTTTTTCTCTTTTCAAAACACTCATGGTGGTCTTCATTCATCTACCTCCACTCTTCCAGGGAAAGGGTGGCTCAGGGTCCGGTGCCAGGTCACCAAGCACATACCCTCCTGAGGGTCAGAGACCATTGAACAGGAATGCAGTGAACATTTGTAGGAAGCTCTTGACACTGAACAGAAGAGTATCTATCTTGAGAAATACAACCTATGAAAAAGTAAGCATAGAGGTTAGAAAAAGTATTTTCTTGTAGAATATAATATGAAATACAATATGTAGTAGCAGAAAATCATGATTTTGGAACTCAGATAAACCTGGGTTAAAATCTCATCTCTGCCCATTTACTAACTTTGTGATCTGGAAAAAGTAACTTCACTTGTTAACCCTCCATTTTTCTTAGTTATAAAATGTATTGAAGAGTGTTTACCTCAAGGTACTACTATCACACATATAAAACCTGAATATAATCTCCTCCCAGGGCTTATAGGGGAGAATATTTTAATATATATGTATGAATCACCCAGAGAAGCCTAAATCTCCACAGTGGGGATTGACTAGAGTCAATCATCCACTAGAGTAGGCTTGCCCGTGAAACTCAGGAAGACCTCAGGGTACAAGGCTGGGGTGGAGAGGAGAACACCAGGACCATCAAAGGCTGTATCATCATTGGGTACATAGAGCATTAGGAACAAATAAATAGCAGAAAGTTGCAGGGGTGGTGGTTGAAATAGGATTACAAATTACAAAACATAAAGATATTCAAAGTCAGATGACAGCAATCGGGGCTCTGTTCCAGATGCTGGGCCTGGAAACAAGGTCTATCCCAAGGGAGTTGGCTAATTACAGTGTCATGATAGGTCTCATAATCTGAAATACAGATTCAGATAGGTCTCTAATCCCAGAAGGGAACCAAAGTGGCAAAAAAAAAAAAAAAAAGAGCCTATGTAGATCAGTCACATAGATAAGGCTGCCATAGAAGGCCTGGTGACAAACCAGAATTCAGTTGCCTGGTGGCTAAGTGGGGTTCAGTCAGCATCTTTCAACTCCTGGGAGGCCACTAGATGTAGCCAAATGGAAGAAACATGACCCAGTGGGACTGTCAGTGACAGCCTCTGTCTTATATGGGGACCTTACTTGGGTTGTAACTTACTGAATCAGCCAACCAGGCCACTAAGAATTATTAACTGAGAGAAAGAAAGCAAGAGACTCAGGAAAGGGTTCTGATCACTTCCCAATCAGGACAGGAAGCTGAATTTGCCAACCTTTCTTCTCTTTTCTATCTTTTCAGTGAAATCCGGCCCAATACCACCGTGCAATGGGAAGAAGTATGTCGACCTTGGGTCTCTGGTCCTCGAAAGCTGATAGCCAGCATGACCAGTGACACCTTGAGACATGTGTACGGCGAGCTGGACTTGCACATTCAAAGACGACCTTCTGTGTAGATGCAAAGGAGGCCAAGGCAGATGCAGGCACCCAGCTTCCTGTAGTTGTGGCTAAGAAAATGCTAATGCAAAAATAATCAGCTCTTGCTTTAACTTAGGTGTCAAGACCCAGACAGACTAGAGAGTGCTGACACCACATATTTCAAATATACACTTTTCAAAACCTGGGCTATTCAGTGCGGAAGTTAGTTTTTAGTGGCTCCACCTTCCAAAAGATTCTGAGCATTAGCTTTAACTAAGCTCTAATTAAGCTTTCATAGCTCGTAAGAGTAAAAGTCATCATTTATCATCATGATGGCTGCAGCTCCAAATATCAGGGGTCCCCTAGCAGGAGGATTTTATTGATACCAAAACTTGTGATTCCCCATCTATTCTTTTGTGGTAACACACTCCCTGAAAGGGAAAGAAGCATGTCATTTGGGCCCATGAATTCTATTCTCCTTTCATAGAACTAGGTTCTACCCTCTGTATCAGAATATTTCTCCCAGGACTTGAAAGCAACATCATTTTTCTTCTTGGCAAAGCCAGGGAAAGGTCTTTCATCTTGCACCTGCAGCCAACCAACTGCCTGCCAAATTTCACAGATTTACCTTGTGAGAAGATGTGGCCCCACATTAGCAAATAACATTTGTAGGAAACTTAATCACCTAAGAGGAGATAAGAAAGCAGATGCAGTATTCAGGTCTATTAAATAATGTAGTTTTATGGTGCTTTATATAGAAGGTGTCACACTGTGGCCTGATCAGCAGGAAGTAATATCCCCTAGTCTAACCCTTTCTGGTATACAGTAATAGAAAGTAAAGAGGCTGGTTTGGTACTGAATAAGTGAGGAATGAGTCTCCTAAATTAGTGATTATATTTTGCCTGCCTGTCTGGAATCCTTTGCACAGGGATGCAGGCTCAGATCCTTTTTCAGAGATAGAATAAATCCAACAGGTTGAAGAAGCCAGCATATCTGGAGGCCAGACATGTGGAAGAATGGTGGCCACTGATTCTCTCCTGTCCTTCCCATCACCCATATTGGGACCTTGGCTTGGCACTCAGGTGCTGAGAGGTGACATAGACTCAGCTTTGCAAATAGCCAGTGATGGTTCTGACCCAAGAACAAAAGAATGACATCATTTGTATTATGCTCCAAGTTACCAAAAGACAAGGCTACCTGGTATTTATTTGCAAGGCTGATTTATGTTCAGAATTTCCCACTGATATGCCTAAGATGTGATGTAGGTCAGCAGACTGTGATTCTTAGCAAAAAATGAACAGCACACTAGGGGGAAAGCCAAGTGGAATACTCTGGTATATATAACTGCATTCCTAAGCCTTTGAGATGGTTCCTGAGCCTTCAGCACTAACCTGTGAGGGTTACTGGTTCCCTCTATAGATGCATCATACACAGCTCCATTAAGTCACCTCCCAGCATTTGCCAAGCCTCCCAATTTAAAAATGAAATGCATTTTTCTAGCCTGTTTAATTGGCTTAACTTAGTATATTTTTTATTAGTTAGAATGTAATAGAAGCTTAAAATAAAGTTACTCTGATTATATTTGCATCTGCACGAATGTGAGTGCTTTTAATTTTCACAACACACTACTGATCAGAAGTTCTTGAGAAGTCATCCTTTCTCTGCAGCAGACAACTCACCTTGGACAGGACAACAGGCATTTGTTCTAAAAAGAAAATGGCTATAATTGGTGTTGAAGTCAAAGTTACCTTTCTTCGCCTCCTTATCTCCGTCTTATTAACCATATTTACTGAAGAAACAAGTTGAATATTTAGTTAAAAAACCAGCTTCCAGAAACTTCAAAATCTCTGCAGATATTTTCTTATGAACCATCTCATGAACCCTTATGCTGAATTAGTGGAAAGCGAACATGGAGATCTATCATTATGAATGCCTGATACAATTTTAGAACAATGACAGAAAATATATGGCAAACATGCATGGGAGATCTATGTTCAAGGCAGACATCACTGAACAATTGCAACTCAGATAGGACCTCTGAGTCCTTCTCAATTCCAGGCAGCAACTACCAAGTGATTTGAAGCTGGCATTCAGGATGAAACCCATTTGTCATGGCTTCATTAGAGCAAACTCATCCTCTTTAATAGCTGGAAATCCACACATATAATAATGTTGTGACTCTAAGAATCATATTTCAGCAATGGTAACAATGTATGTGTCTCAGATCACAGCAGAGACCATGAGTTCTAGCTTCTGTCTGTGCTAGCTCTCAATGCTATTAAACAAATCTTCATTTGTGTTTAGAGATTCAATGACAAAAGAAGAGTAATAATAGTTATATTTCCACAAGGTTCTTCTGGGGGATATATCAAACATTAACAACAACCCACATAGGATGATAGATAGAGATAGATAGTTGTATTTTATTCAAATAATTTTATCTCATCAAACTTGTGAAAGATGTAAAGATTACTATTTCCAGCCTGTTAATGGAGAGTCCAATAAAGTCTAGAGAGCTATGTGTCATGACAACTCAAGCTGTGGGTGGGAGTAGGCAGTGAGAACAAACTCTGGTTTCAGAACCACACTTGCTCTTATTGTCTCTTTGAAGTTTTAAGAACCCTGAGTTTTAAGATCAACTTCAAGACTCTTTCAACAGCTTGTAGTATGACAGCAAATAAGAATATGCACAATAATAGGAGCATGGAGTTTGTACTAGAGACGGAGATGGAGTTTGTACTAGACTCAATGGCAATTAAAAGTCCCAAAATCCCAGATGGAAGGTCATTGTTTATGAATATCCAATGTCATTACAAAGTTAATAAATAGTTCAACCAACCCAACCATCCATCCATTCACCTTTCCTTCCATTTAGAAGGAAATTCCCCTACAATTCAGCCAACTATCAAGCCTTCCAACCATCTCTATTCCAACCATCCATTTATGTATGCATTGGTATCATTCTAAAGAGACAGAGCATAGGAATTCAAAGTTGAAAATTCCATAGTACTCAGAAAGAGTTTATAATGCAGAGGAGATGCAAGATACATAAGCAGATAAAGAACAATTGGATAGGTATGATAATAGAGGAATGGCCAGAGTACCACAGGAAAAAAGACAAAGTATGTCTGAAGAAGACTTCCCTGTTGTTTATAGGAATAAGAAGGAAAGGTTTAGACTGAATCTTGAAAAAAACAATATGAGGTAAGTAGGAGACCATTTAAGAAAGGAGAATGAACTATGCCCTTGGTTAGCTTGGCACAGAGAGATGGTGAGTATCCATCAGGGAAAGGCAGGGCCAGAAACACAGGTAAGGGTCAGAGTTGGAGCACTCCCTGATATGAGAATTTGCTCCTCTGGGCCGTAATGCAGAGTGGAGCTAGTAGAGGCAGCCAGAGACAAACTGGATACCAATCTAAAAGTTATGGATGAATCAAGGAGTGACAGGGCCAAAAGAGTAGAAGGTTGATGCCTAATGCAGGCCAATGAGGAAGGTTTCAGATTAGGAATGAGGCCACAGTTGGGCTTTGGAGTGGGAAATGAGATACACCCATTTGGGCCAAAGCAGATCAGCGGGAGAGCTGGCAGGTGGGGTGCTGTGCTTGTCAGGCACTCATAGAAGTGTGAACAGACAAGTCCCTAGAAGCTAAAATTTGGTCAGACAAAAAATCACCCTGGGAAGGGACCACTGAAGATCCAGGATCTTGGCCAAAAAGTCATGCTCACTTCTGTATTCAAGACAAAGTTCTTCACCTCAGGACCCAACGGAACAACCACTTCTGGAAACATGCTTTCCCTTATTAAATCAAGTTTGTCCCTCTGTTCTCAGCACCTTAACTCATTCAGGCTCATAAGCACCCACCTTTCTCTACAATAATGAAAACAAGCCAATCCAAAAAAAAAAAAAAGTGTCTGTGAGAAATCACTTTATAAAACAAAACAAGCCAATAAATGAGAAACAAAGCACTCAGTTACACTAAGAAAAGGACCAAGAAAATTGTCTTTACCTCAATTACCAGGAATTACACTAAGCATTTTCTAGGTCTAGAATTTGAACATTTTTTAAAGATACTTGGTAAACTCACTGCTGATACAATTCATGTACTCTCATTAATGTTTACACTAGCCATTATTCTAGGACTTAAGTAATTATCTAAGCACTGCATCACCAGCCCTCTGAATAACATAAGGGGTCTAATGACTATTCTCTATTAGTAAAAAGCATGCACCTATCCACAAAGAAGATTCTTTCCTCTTCTGTCTGGTGTCAGCAAGTTTGGATAGTAAGAAGATACAGCAAGGGATCAAAAAAATTACACTCAGATTTACACTTTGTTACCTGAAGATGGCAGATTTTAAATTACCTCAAAAAGACTATCACTCTTTCCATTGAGAAGCGGGGTCCACGTTTCCCTTCTTGTCCTTGATTCTAGGTGGGCTTTATGATTTTTTTTTGCCCTTTGACTGAAGGAATGTGATAGAAACAATGCTGCCAGTTCTCAGGCCCGAGCTTTGGGAAACTGGCAGCTTCCACTTTATCTCTTGAAATCTTCATGGAAGCCCTGAGTATCTATGTAACAGCTCAACTACTCTGAGACCAGCAATGCTGGAGAAGCCACATGGAGATGCTCCCACCATCCTAGCTGAGCTCAGCCTTCCAGCTTCCTCCACCAAGGCACCAGACACAGAAATGAAGCCATGTGGGACCCTCTAGACCTGCCCATCTGCTAGCTGAATACCACCATTAATTGATATCACTTAAGAATAACCCTGATCAGCCTTGCCCAAATTCCTGTCCCACCAAATCAGTAGATATGATTAAATACTTGTGCTTTTTACAATTTTTTATTATTATTTGTTTTTATTTTTATTATGTATGGTACATGTGATACTTTGTTACATGCACAGAATGTGTAACGATCAAGTCAGGGTATTTAAGAGGTATCCATCACCTCAAATATTTATCATTTCTATGTGTTGAGAATATTTCAAGTCCTCATGATAGGCTACTTTGAAATATACAATACATTATTGTTAAATGTCATTTTAAGCCACTGGATTTGAGGTTATTTATAATGCAGTAAGACATTATCAGAACCTTTAGCCTTAAAAATCTCAGGAAAGAGAGGAATTCACTGATTAATGCTATTCTTTGATTCAAGGAAATGCTCTGTTGTTGCGTTGGGGTTTCATGAGAGACAGACAGCGTCACCACAGGTACAGTCTCGCATCTGGAATTATTATAGTGAAAGAGAGAGACTACTTCTCTGGTGGAAGTAGCAAAGCTTTATTGTTCAAGACCACCTTTTATAGTTGGCTGGTCACGTACACATTATTAATTAACAAGCAAAGCATTCATACTACTTTCTAAAGTTAGTTCAACCTTCAAAAAGACACAAAGTTTGAAACCCTGAGACAGTTGCAAAAGGGAGTTTGTCTAAAGACTTGAGACTACCAAGAGGGGAGTAAAACCTTGAAGTTACACTATACACTCATTGTATTACAGAAAGCAGATTTATGGCTCTGTCTCTGGCAATCTGGAGGCCTACATAGTTTTCCGAAAAGAGTTCACTTCTCAACCCCTAGGCTGTGTCTCTGCAGAAAGGTTTTTAACCCCTTCTTTGCAGGCTTAACAGCCACATGGCCAGGGTCACTGGAGATGGGTTTTTATGCCCTAATCCTCAGGCCCTGTTCCATGCTGACCAGGGATACTGAGTTATCGACAGAGTTGCCTTCCACAGAAGTCTGTCCACCTGCCTCTGGAGCTTAAAGGGAGCACATAGTTTGTGAAGGAGCACACAGCTGTGGGGTTTTACCCCACACTCTGTGGTTTTGAACTTCATCTTTTCTTTCTGAAGAATATATACAAATATAGAGTTTGCTATTTCTCAGTGGCCTCCACATATTTCAAGAGACCTAATGTGTGTGACTGAGTGTAATTGTTTAAATTTACCAGTTCCTTTTACCCCTTCCTGTTAAATTTGTTTTCAAAGCCCTTCACCATCCTCATCTCCATCAAGATTTGGCTAGATGCCATTAGGGACAACTTGAAGATGACAGAGAGGGTGCAATGATAAAGGGTGACATTGCTCTTTCACAGAAACTTCGGAAATGGGGCCTCAAAGAGACAGTCAGATACTCAACAATCCTACAAACCTGTTCTCCCTACCCCCACTACAAACTGAAATAATCAGAAATGAGTTGGAGTTGAGTCATGAACTCCCTTCAGACATTTGAAAACATCCTGATTTATACACAACTGTACACTGATTTAGTTCTATTGCATGAAACAAAATAGAACAAAGTAATTCATTTTCATGTTAGCTGTACCTAACCCTGCAATTTGCAGCCACTGGAATAAGTAAACCCAAGAATGGCCTAAAACCAGGAGTTTCTGAGTAAAGATAAGTAAGAAACTAGCCATGGACATAGGCAGTCAGTCAAGCTTTGGCACAATTTTGATGCCAGTGACCCAAGAACAGTCTTGCCTTCTAATAATGTGTCCTCAGCCCTCAGGGGTGGCCACAATGGGTCAGCCATCCTCCTGCCCAGCCTTTATCTTCAAGGCTTTCTGCCACAACTGGCATGGACCTCATGTTTTACACAGAAAGCCTATGTCCAGGTGGTTTCCCTGAGGTCCCTGACAAAATGCATTGAGAGTGCATCCCTCCCGTCCACACAGCTCATCAGTACTGCTCTCAGAAAGGGGATGAGCACTGGCTTGCCATTCTATACCTTTTCCCTCAGAACAAAGATTCTTAAACTTAGTAGAGGAAGCCCCTCATATTAATTTTATGAACCATAGCATTTAATGGAGATTTTTAGTATTTTCCTACTATGATGCCATTTTTATTCTTTTACTCTTAATGATATCTTATCATTCTCTTTTTCTTTACTGTTTCTTGTGCTAACCACTTATGGCTAACATTTCCCATATTTCAAATTTGCGCATCACACCCCACCAAGCATTCCTCTACCTAGATCAAACCCATTGAGGCTGAAGTGCCTGTGGTATTAGGCTGCTACTGCCAAACTTGCTTCTTTACACATTATATTTTTATTATAAACACAAGGCCAAGCTCATGAGTACTATTCTTTTGTCTTGCCTATAACTATGATTTCAAAAATTACGGCTCCCATAAAGAAATCTGCCTTTTATGCTGATCATTAAAAAGAAATGCTGGGTATCTTCAATAATATCCCAATTAGCTTTATTGAGTATACAATGCTAAAAACTCATAAAAACAAAAAGATATTCTTACTAACATAAAATTGAAAAATAGGCATAATATAATAAAACCTCTCTCTATAATGAAAAACAATAAGCTTCATTGGTATCTTCACTAGCAAGGTTTAACCAGAAAATGAAAGGCCATTGTCTGGGAAATTTAAACTTAAAAAGAAAGCCTGAGCTCACCTGAATAACCTAAATATTGGAACTGTTATATAAAAGCATTCTATTTTGACCACTTCTTTAATCCTGGTTATCTCCTATAAGTCTAATTTAAGGATAACCACAGCATCTCTGCATGCTAACCAACACTTAGTGCTTTGTTCTCTCAGTGCTCAATACACATAAAATTATAAAACATAATGAAGTACTGACTGTATCTTGCTTTTTAAAAATTAATACATCAGATAATTAGATATCTGAAAGATTACCTTGGCATACTTGGGCCTGTGCTAAATTGAGAGGCAGCAAAGAATTCTGCTAAAATAATGAGATGAAAGGTGGTCTTGGATACTGTTGGTGAAGTTTAAATTGGTGCAATGCCTTTGGAAAACCATTCAGCATTACTTATTAAATCTGAACAAATACTATGACCCAGTAATTCCACTCATAGGTAATTCCATTCATATGGCCAATGGAAAGATGCTGCAGTGGCATGGACAGATAAACCGTGGCATATTCACACAATTGAATAATATACAGCAATAAGAATTTAAAATATGGGAGGGAGAAGGGAGGGGGGAATGGGGGGAGGGAGGGTGATTGGAGGGATCACTTCTATGGTTTATCTTACAAGGGTACAAGTGAATCTTTCTAAGCGTAGACTATGATTGTCTTAACAAAATAAGAAAATGACATGAAGGCTATGTTAACCAGTTTGATGAATATATTTCAAATTGTATATGAAAACCCCACACTGTACCCCAGAATTGCATTAATGTACATAGTTATCATTTAATCAAAAAAAGAAAAAATAAATAAAGAGAAAACCCTAAAAACAAATAAAGTATTTTGCCAGTAAAAAAAAGAATTAAAAATGCAATAAATAAATATCTCCATAAAATACAATATGACGTAAAATAATACAAAAAAGCTACCACCCGACATTGAGAGAAAGAAGCTAGATACCAAAAGATACCTGCCATGATTCTATTCATTTAGAGTTCAAAAATAGGCAAAACTAGTCTATAGGGCTAGAAGTCAGGACAGTAAGTCACTAGCCCTAAGGAAGAGGGATAGTGACTAAAAAGGACACAAGAGGGATCTTGGATACTAGCCATGTTCTATTTTGGGGGTGTTATAAAAATCCATTGAAATATACATTTATGGTTGTGTTCATTCTTTATTGTTGATGTGACAAACTTAGCTGCTTCTCGGTTTTGTGTATCAGGAACCCAGGCACAGCATAGTTGGGTCTTCTGGCTCTAGGTTGCTCACAAGGCTGCCAACAAGGTTAGCCAGAGGTCTCATCTGAAGAACTGACTGGGGGATGATCTGCTTCAGACTTATTCATGGGTTCCTCACAGACTGGTCGGCTGAAGGCCTCAGATTCATGTTCACTGTTGGTTCCTTGTTCCCTCAGTTCCTTGTCATACAGTGTCTCCATGAGACAGCTTACAACTTGACATCCAGCTTCCACCACAGTGGGAAAGCAAGACAGCAAGATAAAGTAAACAAGAGAGAAGCCAAAATCTTTGGGTAACCTAATCTCATATATGGCATCCCATCATTTTTGTCAGGTGAATAACTGAGTAACTAAGTCTAGCCCACAGTGGGGGAGGGGATTGTATAAGGCATACATATTAGTAGGCAAGGATTACAGGAGACCATCTTAGTTACGCCTCAATAAAAGTGAGGGAAAAAATTATTCTTAGAATTGTGAAGAGGAAGTCACAAGGTCCAGCTACACAAGTCTTTTGGTTTTCATAGTGTCAGTCTTCCTTGGCTCAAGAAACTGTCCATGAATACCTATTGAGTTCTAATTCATTTTCTTGGGGATTTTTTCCTCCACAATAGAAGACATCATCATCAGGATTTACTTATGAACAAAGCACCATCTAATCAACCCAAAAGAGCTGCCTTGACCCACTATTTGAAGGCCCAAGTACTCTAGCTATAAAGGCAATGTCTAGATGTCAGGGAAGGAGGTGTTGCTGTTCTCACTTTAGAACCACATTACAGACACTGCTTGGAAAAGGACCTGGAAAACTAACATTCTTTACTATTAATACTTGAGCCACCTCAGTGGGGATTTGCCTCATTGTGCAAAAACACAGGTAAAGGAAGCAGAAAATGTATGACAGATCATGTGTTAATACAAGGGGTACTTTGAACTTCCAGTTGATTATTATCTTTTTCATCTCTGTTGTGCATTGGCATAGCTTCCCTGACAATTTCTACTAAATGCTGGAAGAAGCTATAGTGTCTGGATGACCCATCACAATAAATTCCTTTGCCAAAAATGACTAACAGTCCCTAATGGCTAAAATAGAGCACATGTAGGAGTAGGGAAGGAGTGTTCCTCTCCCTGGTACTTCACAGTTCAAGGTGCTCCTGTCATCTTCGTTACTCCCATTCAAGTATTTCTGCCACCAAAATTCCAAAGCCCTTTGTCTTCAGCCAGTTTATTTTCTTCACCATTCTACCTTCTAGAGGCAATCCAAGCATCAAAACCCAAAATAGTCAAGGTAGGATGATAACCAGAACTTCACCATTGAACGTAGTTTGTTTGAACATATTGTGTTGTCTGTGGGCTCCCCCCTCCAAATGAAACATCCCGAATCATCCTAAGCTGAATTATCCTAACCAAGTTTTCCCAACAACCTATCTCCCACTTTCTCATACACAAGACAATAATCATAAATTCAAAACTTGCCCTTTTCTCTCCCCCATACAGCTGTCAAAGTAGCTTTCAACAGAAATTCTGCAGAAAACACTAAGTCACTCAGAGCTCCTTTTGTTGCGGAATTAGGGTTCAGGATGGGATTAGATTTAGGAAATTTAGAAATGAAGGTAACAGAAAAAGAGAGAAGATAAGCTTTAATTTTCTATCTCAAAGCCAGGTACCACGTGCTAACCTCATGGTGAGCCCACCAACACTCTGAGTTGAAAAGGTCCCTGTGTCACTCCATCTTTCGTGGCCAAGATGGTTTTTGTGGGTTGTATTTGCATGCCTGTGGATAAACATAAATTTTGTTTCCTTACCTAAGTGAGAATTGAACCCACAACTTGAGCCTCATCAGCATACACTTCAAGCCAACTACTTTTTTTGTTTGTTTTTTTGTTTTTTGCAATTTTTGGCCGGGGCTGGGTTTGAACCCGCCACCTCCAGTATATGGGGCCAGCGCCCCACTCCTTTGAGCCACAGGCTCTGCCCCAAGCCAACTACTTTTATCAGGTAAAGACAATGTGCTCTCAGAAAGCCAATAATGAAAGGTGGTAGAAGTAATAAAAAGAAAGAGACATCCAAATTTATTAGCTGTATTCCAAGACTTTTCCCATAAAACTTGAGGCCTGATTTTTAATGAAAATTGCCTTCCCATTAATAACCACAGGATTCCAGTAAAAACAGGGAAAATAGAGATCTGAAAGCAAAGAGATGTTGAGGACTGGGCAACTAATAGCAATCCAGACTCCAAAAATGACTGCTAATTATATTAGTTGGTTGGAGGAGGTTAAATTTTCAAGCAACAACACATATGCATTGGAAGCATACATTCATTGGAAGGCATGAATGTGTTACATGCATCCATTCCTAGCTAACCACTGTCCAGAATATGGATGAGCCTTGAGATAGCAGGAAGGAGAATGCAGGGCTGGGAGGAGATGCTACCAGGAGCAAGACAGCTGAGGGGTGTGTAATGAGGTAGAGGCTCCGCCTCCATCAGAGTTAGCTGAGAGGGCAACCCTTCTTTAAACGCAAAAAGTTTGAGGACCTATTAACTTGCATTCCCACCAGCAGTGTAGAAGTGTTTCCTTCTCTCCACATCCACACGAACATCAGTAGTTTTGAGATTTTGTTATATAGGTTAATCTTACTGGAGTTAGATATATCTCAAGTGGTTTTGATTTGTATTTCTCTTATGATTAAAGATGATAAGCATTTTTTTCACATGTTTGTAGATCATGTGGCTGTCTTCTTCAGAGAAGCTTCTGTTCAAGTTTCTTGCCCACAAAGAAATGGGGTTATTTGTTCTTTTCTTATAGTTTGAGTTCTCTGTTGATTCTAGTTATAAGACCTTTGTCAGAAACATGACCTGCAAATATTTTCTCCCATTCTGAAGGCTGTCTGTTTGCTTTATTTACTGTGCTCTTGGCTGTGCAGAAGCTTTTTAGTTTGATCAGATACCAGTAATATATCTTTGGTGTTGCTTCAATTGTGGGGGAGGGGGGTCCTCCTCATAAAATATTCTCCCAGGCCAATTTCTTCAAGCATTTTCCCTGCACTCTCTTCTAGTATTTTTATAGTTTCATGTGTTAAGTTTAAATCTTTTATCCAGTTAGAATCAATTTTATTAATGGTGAAAGGTGAGGATCCAGTTTCAGTCTTCTACAGGTTGCCAGCCAGTTCACCCAGCACCATTTGTTAAATAGAGAATCTTTCCCCCAATGAATGCTTTTGATAGGCTTATCAAAGATCAAATAACTATAAGTGACTGAGTGCATCTCTTGGTTCTCCATTCTGTTCTATATATCTACCTCTCTATTTTTGTGCCAATACCATGCTGTTTTGAGCACTATAAATTTGTAGTATAGCCTAAAGTCCTTTTTGGAAAGAACTTTGGCGAACACTCAGGGAACTAAAAGTAGACCTACCGTTCAATCCTGCAATTCGTCTACTGGGTATATACTCAGATGATCAAAAATTATTTACAACAAAGACATTTGCACCAGAATGTTTATTGCAGCCCAATTCATAATTGCCAAGTCATGGAAGCAGCCCAAGTGCCCAACAATCCATGACTGGATTCACGTATTGTGGCATATGTATACCATGGACTACTATGCAGTCATTAAAAAGATGGAGACTTTACATCTTTTGTAATGAGGTGATGGTTATGTTAACCAGTTTGATGTAAGCATTCCACATTGTATATCAAATCAGTAAATTATACCCCATAAATGCATTAATGTATAGTTATGATTTAATTTTTAAAAGTATGAGGACCTTTGGATAGATAAGAAAGGTAAGACAAAATGAGCCTAAGAATGAAGCACATGGACCCAGCAATGCATGTTATGCAATAGAGAGACAGGGCATTTAATAAGGAAAGTTCAAAATGTCCCCTACTTTATAGTTCTACATTCACTGAATATTACTCTGCCTTTTTTCTCTACTCTGGAAGAAATATTTAACAACTAATTATTCACTGTTTCTTTGGAACTAGTCCTTGGAGAATATATTTCTCTCACTCTGTCCACCAGAAGGCAGTAAAGAGTGTCCCATAGTACACTGGAGTGCTAAACTCTTCTTCTGATGTTTCAGCCCACACAGTCTATACCCTATGAAAGGTCTTAGAAAATTGGGAAAGTGTGTCCTGTAAAGAATAAAGCATTAGGGGCTGATGGTATAACTACCATTTTGTGTGCTCTTCATCTTTACAGAGCACAGGAAGTCCCAGCCCTGCACAGAAAGAATGCCTGTTCAGCTTACATTTTTGAATCTGTCTCTTTGCTGCCCCGAAGTAGTTTTCTGGGAAAAAGAAAGCCTGTAATTCCAGCTATGCAGACAGCTTATTTAGAATGAAATATGGATGTCTATTATTTGTAAACTCTTAGCGCTTTAAATGTCTAAGATGTATGTCTCAGGGAAATCTGAATTAAAAGAAATAATGTCATAAAGAAAAAGTATTTCTTATATCTCAGAAGACTAGTACTGATATAGTACTTCTCTCCATATATTATTAATGCATTGTCACTAAGTTCTAGGAAAGGGTGAGATGGGCTGAGGGGACTGGGAACTGGTAAGGTGGCCTCTCTACAGACAAGCTGGCCTGACACTCTGTCACTCTATGCTACTTCTTTTCACAGACTTCTCAGATTTTCAGTAGCTTTCTCTTCAACATTCTCTGGACCCTCAGGGAGGACTTTCAGCATCTCGCCTCCCCTGCACATCTCTTCTCTATTCTGACTCATTTGCATGTGTCTGGAAAATGTTAGATTTTAGAATTACAAGAAAGGGCAATGAAAGCAGATGCATGGTCTGGCTCTGGCTAATCTTTAAATGGACCCAAATCAACATCTGGGCAGTGCTGAACACAAAAACAGTATCAACTATGGAGCTAACCCCAAGGGTTCTAGATTTGGGTAGTAAGAAAGCTTAAAGTAAAGATAATAGCCCTTCTCTTTAAAGATGCAGTCACTCTTAGCAGGACCTATTTTCGTTGACTTTTATGACAATTTTCTTTTAACTCTTTAACATTGAAGTCTATTTCTAATATATGAAGAGAAAGGAAAGAAAAGGAAAAGATGAGTGAAAAGCATTTCAAAGTTAAATGACAAAGATCTGCTTTTTGATAACCCACCTCTTGATGACCTAGATAGTCTACTCCACAAACCAACAATGACAATTTTTATTACATGTTAGTTGTTGGAATTCGAGATCATTTTAGTCTTAAAATGCCAGCTCATTACACTTTGGTTAGTATTCACATCAAGACAATAGACAGCCAGTAGACTGAAGCTTAGAAATTCAAGGTTACACTTCCTGATTTTGCAAAATAATTTTTCTTTGATGGAGTTCAAACACATTCTTCACAGTAAAGTATCTCAAAAATGGAAAAAGATATCCAATGTACTCAATACTGAAATGAAGCCAATATACAAACAACTACATGCCCACACTAAAGAAAAACAAGAGTATAGTCTAGCGAGGGGGAGGAAAGAGGGGAGAGAGAAGAAGGGAAAGCAATTGGTGGGATCTTCACCTAATGCATACAAAGTTGGGGTGCTCAGCATGCCTCCTGGATGAGGGTCTCAACTACAATTTGAACTTTACCTTAGAAATGAAAACAATGTAACCTAAACATTTGTACCCTCATATTAATCTGCAATTTAAAATAAATAAATAAATAATTTTGCTTATTGGATCACCTAAACCAGATTTAATTAACCATTTTATAAAGCCATCCAGGTAAAATTAGATAATCCATATAATTTGCCTAACTTCTGTTTCTCCACATCATCTATGTAATGCTTTACATGTAATAAGTTCCCAATTAAGTGTAAGTTGAATTTAATTTCACTTTCAATTATTGGAGAGATTCATAATCCACATGGAAACACTGCTTAAACTCCTCTTTTGCTCTGACCTAAAATCAAGCCTTTTTAGACTTTACTATTTCTTTACAGTTTTCTCAGGGTATCACTAAATGTCAGCAGCAGAGATATAAGATGTGGGTCAAAGGCACTCCAAAGTTCCAACAATGTGTGCAGTGATAGAGACACCCCACCCCCAGCCACTGCCCAGGAAGATGAACAATGAAGCTAATGGGCTCATGCTCCAGGGCCTGTCACTTGCACATTCTGCTTCCAAAGCCCCAGAGGGGCCCTGGCATTGTTTTCACATTGTCATAAACATTAGTAAAATTTGTAAAAAGAATATATTTTAACCATAATCAGTTAAATTAACAGTTTTTCCCCAGCCCACTTCTATTTGCATCAGATGGCATTAGACAATCCATAGGCATTTTGGAGATCCAGATAAGGGAAGGATGAATTAAGACTATATTCACTTTATATTTAGCTGAATATTCTTTATGCTTCATTATCCTTGAGCATATAGTGGAATTATTGCTAACTATCTCAACCAAAGAATGAATTCCAGGAATTCTGCTAGCACCTACTCAAAAAGGTTTGTGGCCAAAGATTCACCATGGTACATAAGAATATGACCTGTAGGAACCAGCACCTGAAGTGTATGGAAAAAAACAAGGTCCAAAACACAGAGAGCTGGGGAGGAGAAGGGGAAGGGGAAGAGGGAGGAGGAGGAAAGGGTGGGGAGAGATTAGTAAATTATCACCTAATGGGTACAATGTAAGGTATACAGCATATCCCCCAAGTGAAGGGCTCAATTACAATTTAGACCTTACCCAGCAAACACAAACAAAGTAACCTGATTATTTATACCCTCATATTAATCAAAAATAAACCCACCCACCCACCCCAAAGAACAAAACAAAACAAAACAAAACAAAATATGGAGAGCTGGAAGCTACTCTATATGGACTTATAAACTAAGGATTCAGTTCTTATCAATACCAAGCCAAAAATGAAAGAATTCTATCACATATACGAAATAATATAGCATATATGATTTTAAACACACCAGGGAACTGTTTTTATGTAAATAATTTAAAACAGAATTATGAAAATCTTGTGCACACTATCATTTCAGCATGTGAACTCATATGCATTCCAAAATACCAGATCATATCTTAGCAGTTTAATGCACCTAATCCAAATAAACTCTGTTAGTTCTGAATAAAATATCATGAAACGTCCCTCTGATGCAGTGAGACAGGCTAAAGAACCAAGCATTCCAGTGACAAGCTCCTACATATATTCCTCAATCAGTCAAATGTGTGATGTAATAGTAATTTGATTGTGCCATTATACAACTAAGCATAACATAGCAGTAATTTTAAAATGCATTTGAATTGCTCTTGCTCATGCCTTAATATCAAGTAAATTTTGAAATATTTTCAAAATTCCAGATCATAGTAAGCTTCAAATGTAAAGCAGTGGTTCTCAACCTGACGGTTGCGACCTGCAGGAACTGTATTAAAGGGCTATGGCATTAGAAAGGTTGAGAACCATTGAACTAAAAGAAAAAAGACCTGTAGAAGTTACACAACAAAAAAATATTCTTCATGCAGGATGAGAAGGGGTCAGCACAGGAGAGTAATGTCAGCCCAGCACAGATCATTGGAACCAGAATAAGATGACGAAAAAGTGTCCTAGTAATGGGAGGGGACTGATACCAGCACCCTGGGCACAGGCCAGTGGAACCCATGGTGGGTGGGGAGGATAGCATGATGTGGGATGTGCAAGCCCCAGAACAAGGAAGAAAAGCATCTCCACTGGACATGCAATTTATGGTGACAGCAACATAACAAAGCCCAAACTAGGTGAGGAAACTGTCTTTGTGGAAGGAAACAAGAGTGGATGGGAACAGTGCTGATGACAGAAGACTGATAAGTAAATATATTATTGTAAATAGTTACAAATAGGAAAGAAGAAAAAAATTGAAAATAATCTCTGTGGTATTGAATTGGAAGGCAGCTATACTCATCACTATCTCACTAACACTAGTATTGAATTGGAATTGGAAGTATTGATGTAAACACAAAGCTTTCCACACATCAATATAGAAATATAGAAACAAATACAAATATGTGTATTGATGTATATGCAAACACACCTAATTCTCTCACTCTGCTGTTATTTACGCCTGTGCCTGTGAGCACACCTTACACACACATTGTGGTTTCTAAACACCATTTCCCAGAAAAAAAAAAGAAAAAGAAACAGGACTTCTTGGATAAAGGCTCATTCCAGGGCTAAAGCAGAGAAAATACAAGATTTTCCTGGATTATTTTCTGGGAAAGTTAGAAAGTACTGAAAGAATGACAGGGATATGTTAAACACACACACACACCAGAAGCCAACCTGAGGGGACAACCAGAGACTAACCCAGGCACAATTTTAGCATTTAATAATAATGGTACTTTAAAAAGATCATAACATATTGAATAAGCTAGTATTCCTTGACATTACACATACATACACAAAAAAAAAGAAAGAAAAATTTCATTCAGCAATCCTCTAGTAAAAGATAGTTTGGTTTCTAAAATCATGTTCCCAACAATTTTTACAGAGAATCAGTCAGACTAGACAGTGAATTTTAAAAAATACTTTTCTCAGACAGATATTTTAGTAATAAAAGTTAAATTTTCAGGCTTGGTGCCCATAGCACAGTGGTTACAGTGCCAGACACATACACTGAGGCTGGCGGGGTCGAACCCAGCCCGGGCCAGCTAGAAAACAATGGAAACTGCAACAAAAAATAGCTGGGCATTGTGGCAGGCACCTGTAGTCCCAGCTACTTGGGAGGCTGAGGCAAGAGAATCGCTTAAGCCTAAGAGTTGGAGGTTTCTGTGAGCTGTGATGCCATAGCACTCTACAAATGGCAACATAGTGAGACTCTGTCTCAAAAAAGAAAAAAAGTTTAATCTTGAAATTGTTATGAGATCTTGGCTAGCCTATTATAAAACAAAGGTTTTGTTATTGTTTTGTCAATGTTTCATTCACTTTGTTGTTGAACTGCTTTTAGCAAGACAAATATTACTTTTATCACATAGATTTTCCGACTGGACAAATATATTAAAATATCTCAAAAGTCATAAATATTCTACAGAGTACAACAAGCATCTATTTGTTGGGGTTACATTTAAATAAAATAAAAATGCACAGAACAAACATCTTAAAGAACAGATAGGAAAAAACATCATTTTAAGGTGCCATAAGAATGGTTGCTGTTCCCATATGCCGAAGGTGGTGGGTTCAAACCCAGCCCTGACCAAAAACAGCAAAAAAATTTAAAAACAAAAAAAAAGAATGGTCACTGTTATTACATTTTTTATGTAAAAGATATTTTCTCTTACATACTCATGCTAAAAAATAGCATTCTTCAAACAACAAAAATAGCTTGGAATTACCAGGCTAATTGCTAAATATTATTTATTATTCCTGACCACTTAGAAGAATATAAATAAAAAAACAAAATGCTAATTGATCCAAAATGTTTCACAAAGAATTAATTGAAATAATATGGAACTTTCTACAAAATTAAGTCAAATTACTCTGCTATTGTAGGTCTCCAGTAGATGTGGGAAATTCTTTGGGGATTATTCTGTGTACATATTCTAATATAATCTGCTATAAGTGATCTATAGAATTTGGCAACTGAAAAAAACTATCTGTGAATTTATTAAATAAACTGAAATACGATGTGGAAGATTGTAATTTGCCACTGAACAACATATATGAGTCCCACCAATTAATGATGAAGCTGTTATGAATACTGAGAACAAAGGACTCCAAGTTCTTTTCTAAAACATTAGTAAAATACTTAAGCTTCTGTTCATGATCAAATAACTGTAGGAGACTAGCTCTTAATCTAAACAAAATTTAAGAAACAATTGTTTCAAGATATTTAATATCAAACAAAGCTGTGATGCTTGAAAGAAGGCAAAAATAACAAAATGAGCCTGGTTATCTCTCCAGTTTTCTGCCTGGAAGTCCTTTTCAGGTTGTAGGAAATGAAGGAAGGTTCAGCCCAATAAAACACAGCAGTTCTTCTGAGCTCCAAGGATAGCGATCTAAATTCAGGACTACTGAAGTGTCAAAATTTTGTGGAATAGAATATGACATTGAAGAAAGCTGTGAAAAGAAGGGACTCTAGAGATCAGCAGAAGGATCCTCATGAGTTCTTGCTTAAGTGGTAAGATGTGTATGCACAGGGTGAGATTACAAAAGGTCAAGCAAAGAACAGCTATCTGAGAAAGAATTCCTAAGCCCTGCAAACTGAACAATTACGAGAACTCACCCATGGCTAAGAAGTAGTTAAAAACCAATAGCTCTCAAGAGAGAGCTCACCAAGGCCATGCTTTAGAAATAAGGCTAATCCAGTCCTGAAATAAAGGCTACTCTTGACTATTCCTAACAATGCTTCAAAACTAGGCTCAAAGAGAATCAAGTTAATGCTCACTTGTTCATTATTGTTTATCCTCCGAGGATAAATATTAATACTCTAACTCACACAATGTAGTCCAGACATTCAAAAATATAGCAGCTATAATAATGTAGAATCAGTGCACAACTAAATTCACTAGCCATGCGAAGTAGCAGAAAAATATGACCCATAATCAGGAGAAAAAAAATAGCTAATATAATTAGACCCAGAAATGACAGAGATGGGATGATCAGACAAGAACATTATAAGAGCTAATATAAACATGGACAAAGATTTTTAAGGAAGAATATTGATAATAATGGAACAAATAAGGGATATTAATAGAAAATATAAAAGAACTAAATGGAAATTCTAATAAAAAGCATATTTAAGATGAAAAACTTCACTAGAAGTGTTTCACAACAAATAGACAACTGGAGACAGGGCTATACAAACTATTCAACAGAATTACACAAAGAAAAATATCCTGAAAAATGAACACAACCTCAATAATATGTAAAACAATATCAAGTGGCCTAAAAGATATATAATTAGAGTGCCAATGTGAGGGGGGGAATAGGAAATGAAAGGTGGGAGACAGAAAATGTATTAGAAATAATAACGGTTGAAATGTTTTAATATTTGGTGAAAAATCTATTCCCTTTGGGCTTATTCAAGCAGTTCAACAAATCCCAAGTAGGATAAACAAAGAAATCCACAACAAAGAACATTATAATCAAAAGGCAGAAAGTGGGAAGTAAAGAGAAAAATGTTAAAAGCAGACAAAGAATTTTATACTACATACAGGAAATAATAATAAGAATCAGTACTGAACTATCCAGCAGAAAAAAAATACAAAATAGAAAACAAGTTAATGGCATATTTAAGGTGCAGGGAGGTGGGGAACCCATCAATCTAGAATTCTATATCCAGTCAACATCTCTTTTAAAATATAAGAAAAAATAGAGATATTTTCTAAAAAAAAACAAAGGCTGAGAAAATGTGTTCCCATCAGACCTTCACAATAACAAATGTTTTTTTAAAAAAAAGTTATTTAAAATGAAAGAAAATGATAACAGATTAATAGAAACTTGGATCTACATGGAGAATGAAGAATATCAGCCATCATTAATTACTGATTTTCAATAAGAAAATTATTATTTTATTATTTCCTAATTTCTTTAAAAGATAATTAACTGATTAAAGCAAAACTAATAACAGTACATTATGGAATTTACAGCAAGTGGAAGTAAATATGTATAACAATAATAACATAAAGAATGGAAGAAGGAAAATAAAAGTACAATGCTGTAATGTTTTTGTATTATAAGTGAAGTAGTATAATATTATTTGAAACTAGATTGTGAAAAGTCAAGCCCCAATGTTTATAACCCTAATATGTTAAAAACCTTAATTTGAGAAAGAGAAAAGAACAATGAATAGAAAAGTGGTAGTCTTATATCCAACTATATGAAAAGACAAATGAACCAAACACTCCAATCAAAAGACAAAGATTTGAAGAATGCATAAGAAATGAACACCAAATTATGTGTTGTTTGCAAGAGATACACCATAATGTAAGGACACAGATATAGCAAAAATAACAAGATTAAAAAATATATAAATAACACTAACAGTAATCATAAGAATACCAGAATGGCTATGTTAATATAAGATAAAGTAAACAGAAAAACAAGAAGTGTTATCAGAGATTAAATAGTGGATAATTAATAAT
The DNA here is from genome assembly GCF_000181295.1 of Otolemur garnettii. Taxonomy (NCBI): domain Eukaryota; kingdom Metazoa; phylum Chordata; class Mammalia; order Primates; family Galagidae; genus Otolemur; species Otolemur garnettii. Next base: position 3,142,976 of record NW_003852421.1, on the reverse strand, counting down.
GATAAAGAGTCACTACATTAAGGAAACTATAATCTTAAATATGTATGATTTAACATATTCATTAAAAACA
>NW_003852421.1:3120969-3141032 GCF_000181295.1 Otolemur garnettii | reverse complement strand
AAAATAAAAAATTTCTATGTAGATTGTTCAAGGAAAAAGGAGAGAAGACACATATTGTAAATAGCAGGAACGAGACATTGCTATAGCTCCTACAGATATTAAAAGGATAATAAAAGAATAGTGAGTTTAGGATAATAAATTCAATAACTTAGATAAAATGAACAAATACACTGAAAGATGCAAATTATCAAAACTGACTCAAGAAGAAAAAGAACATCTGAATCACCCTATATTTTCTCAAGAAATCTAATTTGTAAATAAACCCTTCCAAATAAATAAGTAAACATGTAAATCCAAACTAGTTGACTTCCCTGGTGAATTTTATCAAGCATTCACAAATTCTACACAAACGTTTTTAGAAAATAAAAGGAAAGGGAACACTTCTCAAATTTTTAGGCCAGCAATACTCTGATACCAAAACCACACAAAAATATTTTAAGAAAGCCTATAGACAAATATCTCTCATAAATATGAACATAAAAATCCTTAACAGAATATTGGTAAATAAAATCCAAGTATATATAAAGAGGATACTGTATCATAACAAAGTAGAGTTAAGTCAAGAAATGCAAAGTATTCTTAGCATTTTAAAATCAAATCTATACATTAACAGAATTAAGGTGAAAATAACATATGGTCATCTCAATAGAGCAGAAAAAACACTTCACGAAACTAAACATTTGTCAATTATTTTTAAAAAAACTATACAAAGTAAGGATGGAAGGAACTTCCTTAACCTTTATAAAACTCAATGGAATAGAATAATTTATAGTGAAAAATACAACCACACTGCTATTATAATTGGAAGCAAGGTAAATACATGCTCTCTTACTGCTTCAGTTCAACTTTGTACCTGGAGGTTCTAACACAATAGAAAATAATAGTAACAAAAGGCATGCAAATTTTAAAAGAAGTATTAAAAATGTCTTTGTTCACAGATGACATGACTGACATGACGGCTACTTATAAAACTCCAAGGATCTGCAAAAATATAATAACAGTAACAACTATGAAATCTGATAAGTGAATTTAATAAGGTCATAGGTTACAGAGTTATTATACAAAAGTCAAATATATTCCTGTATGTGAAAGGTAAAAATTTATAAAATAAAATCTTTTAAAGATCTACTTACAGTTGCTTTTAAAGCATAAGAGAAAGATAAATATAATAAAACAGTGAAAGACTTCTCTCTATACTGAAAACTATAAAAAAATTACTGAGGAAAAATTAAAGAAGACCTAAATATGGAAAGATATACAATGTTCATGGTGTGGAAGTCTTAATACTGCTAAATATTAATTTTCTTCAAAATGACATATATATATAACCAATTCCAATTTAAAAACTTGGAAGGAATCACTGTAGAAGTTGAAAGACTAATTCTAAAATTCATATGGCAATGTAAAGGACCTAAATTACACAAAACAATCTTAATAGAAAAGAACAAAACTGGAATATATATCCATATAACATGATTTTAAGGTTTGCTGCATAGTTACAGTAATCAAGGTATCAGTGTAAAGATAGCCCTATAGATCAATGGAATGAAATAGTAGAGTCCAGAAATAAATCCATATTTATGTGATAAATTGAATTTTGACCAAGATATTAAAGTAATTCAATGTAGAAAGAAGGTCTTTTTAACAAATGGTGCTGGAACTACTGGATAACCATGTGGGGAGCAAACTGGAACTTGATTCACACTTCACAAGATTCATAAAAATTAATTTGGGATGAATCCTAGATTTAAATGTAAAATTTAAAAATATAAAGCTTCTAGGAAAAACACAAAAGAATATTTGGAAGTTTTTCTCACTGTTCAGCATACATATATCCTATGAACCAGAAGTTCCACTTCTAAGTATTTACCCAAGACAAGTGAAAAATATATGTACATAAAAAAGTTGTATATGAATATCATTAGCAGCTTTCTTCAGAAGAGAAAAAAAATGGAGGAAAATGTCCCCGAAAGGAGAATGGACAAACAAATTGTGGTTACATTTATAGAAGGAATAATCCTCAGCAATAAAAAGAAGCAAAACACATGTTTATGCAACAACATAGATGAATCTCAAAATCATTTTGCTGAACAAAGGAAGCCAGACAGACTGTATAATTAATTACCTTTGCATGAAATTCAAAATAGGTAAAACTAATCTATAGTGGTAAAAATAAGAAAAAATTGTTGTCTCTTGTGATAAGAGTTGGGCAAGGTTTAACTCTGAATGTGAATGAAGGATTTTCTGGAATGAGGAAACATTCCTTATCTTGATGATAGGGGTGTGGGTTACACAGATGTAAGGTTCTTCAATCTCAGGTAGTTTGCTCACAGGCACTCAAAAGTCAGTTTTCTTCTTAATACTCAAGAATAAGATGAAGGCTGAGCACAGTGGCTTGCGCCTATAATACTAGCACTGTAGGAGGCTGAGGTGGGTGAATCACTTGAGCTCACAAGTTTGAGAGTAGCCTGAGCAAGAGCGAGACCCTGTCTCCCAACAAATAGCTGGGCATTGTAGTTGGTGCCTGTTCTCCCAGCTACTTGGGAGGCTGAAGCAAGAGGATCACTTGAGCCCAAGAGTGTGAGGTTGTTGTGAGCTATGATGTGATAGCACTCTACCAAGAGCATCAAAATGAGACTCTGTCTAAAAAAAAAAAAAAAAGAGTAGGATAAGGTTGCATGGCTGGTTCACATATTTTGTGAGCTATCCTGCCCAAAACAAACAAATACACCCCCCAAATTGCTTTGCTTGTATATTCTATACAAGTTAGAAGGTGAGAATGAAGATGATAAATGAACATGATGCTCAGTGAGGATTTTCCCTGATCCAAATGTAATGAGGAGAAAGAACCCAGGAACAAAATCAAGCTCCATCTCTCAGCAGCCCCTGCTCGTGTAGCAGATGAGAATAGTTTAAATACACCCAGAAAGACAACTTCTCAATGACAGTGAGTTTTAGCACAGGGAGGTTGATGCTGCCATTCTTATGCTTTCATTTCCTGTGATTCAATGAGCTGCTTTGACATTACTCCCGGTTAATGATAGTTATTAAGATGCTTTGATTCTCTTTCTCACTCTGTGGACCATTTTACTGCCCATCAGTGACTTTCAATTCTATTAGTGACAAATCAATTCTATTCACGAGCTATCAAGGTCAACTTGAACAAATGCTATAGTCAAGCATCTGTTAGAGCACAGTGGAGGGAACAATTTATTCATTCCCATCTCATGGCTTGACTGTCCCTCCTCCCCAGTGGGGTGATATGACTCAGTTGCTTGTTCAACACATTGAATCAGCATGTCCTATGTGCCAGGGCCCTGGGCACAGAGCAGTGATCAAAACAGACAAAATCTCTGCCCTCGTGGAGCATATAATCTAGCTGAGGGAGACAGAAAATAAACAATTTGGTTAAATAAATTACACATCATGTCAGAGGTAAGTGCAAGAAGAAAGTTAAAGCAGAGAAGTAGGAAAAGGAGTGTTGGAGCCCAGCAGTGGAGTGTTTTTTGCATCTTTAGATGGACTAGCCAAGGAAGGCCTAAAGGAAGAGTAACATTTGAGTAAATATCTGAAGAAGAGGGTCTGAGTCATTTACATCTCTTGGGGAAATAGATGCATTCTGAGCTGAGGAATAGCAAGAGCCAAAGTTTTGGGTCAGGAGACCATCTATCATATTCAAGATAGCTGAAGAAGAGTGAGTGGGAGAGTCTAGGAGCTGAGGCCAAGAAAGTGACTGTGACCTGATCAGATAGGGCCCTAGAGTCATTCCAGGGGCCCTAATTTTGCTCTGAAGTGGGAAGCCACTGGAGGCCTTTGAGTAGAGAAGTCACACTCCAGTAGCTCTGTGGCAATGACCAAAAGAGCTCAAGAGCAGACATAGGAAGAGCAGTGAAACCCTGGTTAAATGCAGTGAGGCTGGACCAGAGATGTCTTCATCCTAGCTTCTGGTCCTTAATTTTATACATCTAAGTTAAAGCAGTGTCAGGGGAAAAGGAAAGAGTAAAGCAACTCAAGGAAAGTCTACCTAATTTCTTGGCAACAAGCTATAAAAAATGTTGAGGGGTAAGTAGAAAGAGAAAATATCAAGAATTTTTTTCCTTCACCTTTCTTTCTCTCTTTTTAGTGAAGCTTTACACACTCCCCTAAACTCATGGCACTTTTGTCTTCAGACACATTGGAGGTGAAGAAATGATTTTATGGCTCAAGGAGGTTCCAGCTAGACTTCTACAAATCTGTGAATTAAAAAGCAAAGACAAATTTCCTAAGAAAGATCAAAGAGAGTTAGGAAAGGTGAGTTACAAAAGGGGAGAGAAATTCCTAGGGGGACATAGAAAGGTAAAAGGAAATCCTCTGACTAGATCTTGTTGGGAAGCTGACCTAGAAAGCCTGGACTTTGTGAGGAGTATTGATCATTAGTTTCAAAAAAAAAAGGAACACATAAAAGTACTGGGAAGGTTTTCAGCCTCAACGTTATTACTATGGGGGGCCCTTCATGATAGGGTCTTGAGTCTCGAGGAATTAAAGCACAGAGGGTAGCCTTAGGGTTCCATAACTGTGGTCTCACACAAAATGAACAAGGAGAAACAGTTCACTTATCCCAGGGCATTTAGTATACAGAGGAGTATTTCTTGCAACTGGTTGGTGACCACGCTTTATACAGCTTGCTAAGAAGACAATCCCAATAACCATCTTTCTTTTATTACCAGTGGAGTGTGTCTTTATCACAGCTGGTGCTTAAGGCAGGGCACAGGGTTCACAAATCTATGGTAAGTGAATTATAGGGGGTGAGAAGAAATATAAAGTAGTATTAAATGTGTTTGATGCTGGTACAAGGCTGTGAAGAAGATGCAGGAAACACTTTCCTCTCACTTTGACACTTCGGTGTTTCACTCAGCATCATTGGGGATTGAGGGGGGTAACACTCAAACTGGAAATAGTGAAATTTCTCTAATTCTGCCCAAATGCAGGGGGGAGTACCCAAGAGATAAACTGGCAAAGTTGATGGCCACCATCTGAGCTTCTAACTCACACTGGAACAGTAACTTTACATTACGAACACTACACATTGTTGAGATTTGTTTTAGGCATTTTTCAGTTGTAAAACAAAAGTCCTTTTGGCTCACAAAAATGGCTCCAAATGTTGCTATCAGACTCTCTAAATATCTCCAGAACTTCAAATCCAAAATAATTAATATTGATCTTGAAAGAAGTTCATTACCATCTCTTTAACACACTAAGTTTTTTTTTTCTTTGAAAGAAAGTATTATTTTATAGCAAAAGAAAACGCTAGTATATTTTTAGGTGTTTTCTCTCAACAAATAAACTTCTCCCCAGTTTTCTTTCAAAGTATTCACTGGTATGTTCAAGGGTAAAAAATGGCCCATGCACCCTACTACAGCAAAAACTAGCAGTTTCTATCTTGTCATGGCCCCTTAAAAAGTGACTATTCGCTCTCCAGTAGTGAATTCCTATAATGTTATGTTGCCCCAGCATCTGTGCTGAGTATAAGTACATAGTTTCTCATACAGAAGCAGGGCTCAGTCACTCTTGAGATAGTTTCCAGTTCTTCAAGGTGGTCTGTACAGGTTTCTGCCTTACACAAACACCTCCTGGGAACCACCTTCCTTTGAGACAGCTGGATACAACCTACTTGACTCATCCCACTGACCCCACACCCCACACAGACTATGGAAATGTGCCATAATGACCACCTCTCAGTCACAGTGTGACCCTGTGGAACTCACTGCTACTTGCTCTACACCCAGAAATTAGTACTCCCCATGGGAAATATGGTTAACACCATGTACTCCAGTAAAGATCCTTTATTCATTCTCTCTCTCTCTTTCTCCCTCCCTTCTATCTGCTTCTCTCTCTCCCACACCTGTTAGTTGAGTGTGCATGTTCCTGCCAGCTCCCCCCTTCCTGTTGGCCTTGTGAGGTGCCCTCTTGTCTCTGGGATCTGTAAATAATACACTGCTTCTGATATTGCATATGTTCTACTGGGCTGCCCCTCTGGGTCTCACCTGACCAACACACCTGAACCTAACTTTCACAGGTAAAGGCTCTTCTAGAGTGGTCATATTGGTAGGAAGAAACTGAACACACATCAAACAAGAGTCGCAAGGACAAATGCCAGTACAAACAAGTTTCCTGTGAGAGCGGCACCTAGTCACATTGGACATTCAAGCTTTAGAATAAAGAAGTGTCCCATGGGGAGGAGGGGCAAGATAGCCAACAGGTACCAGCCACCAACAGAAGCTCCCAATTAGAGGGAAGGATAAAGTCCAGAAAACACCCAACAAAGTTGAAGAGTAGGAGACCAGCCGAGAGAGAAGAGTCATACCTGCAGGACACCTCTGGTGTGGCAAGCTGTGACTCCTGGAGTGCAACTTACAGGTATATGGAACATCTCAAAGGAAAAGTGTCCGTCCCCTCCCCCAAGAGAGCTGTGTTTTTCTCTTTGTTTTCTCTTCATCTGCTCCCATAAGCTTCCTACAGGCAAGAGATGAACTGAGGACCTATTATTTCACCCCACATATGAGAGCTACAGACAGTGGGGTCTACTCCCTAGAGGGACCCTGCTGAGACTCTGAACACCTTCTCAGCCAGGCATAAAAACTGAACTAAAGTTTCCACTGCCATTTTGAATCTCCAGTCCACCCTTACCCCTTCTCCTGCAGAGGCAGTGAGAGGAGGCCCAAGAGTAGCTTCCCCCCACCCACAGGACCAAGCGCACTCTCCTGGCCCTGCAACTGCATGTTCCCCACAGCTGCCCCTGCCTTTCCCCTGCCCCAGGGTCACCCCCAGCAGGGCTGAACTAGGACTGATCTGGCCACATTCCCTGAGCCACCACTTCCGTTCCTCTGCCCCCAGTTCCCTCTGCAGACCAAACCAGGACTGATCTGGCCGCTGCCATTTCCCTGCCCCCCGGTTGCCCCAGTGGGGCTGAAACAGGACTGATCCAGCCACGCTCATGCCCTGATGTTGCCGTTTCCCTGCCCTCTGGTCACCCCAGTGGGGTCAAACTGGGACTGGTATGACCAGGCAGATGCCCCACGCCACTGCTACCAATCCCCTGCCCCCTGGTTGCCCCAGCAGGGCTAAACTAGGACTGATCCAGCTGCGAGCATTCCCCGCATAGCTGCTGCAGTTCCCCTGTCCCCCAGTTGCCCCAGCAGGGCCAAAGTAGGACTGATTCAGCTACTCCTGTGCTCCGCAACTTCATTCCACTGCCCCCCGTAGCCCCAGTGGAGCCAAATGAGGACTGATCCTGCCACTGCCATTTCCCTGCCCCCTGGTTGCCCAGGAGGGGCTGAACTAGGACTGATCCTGCCACTGCCATTACCCTGCCCGCTGTCACCAGAGCACCCGAGAACTGGGAGAAGACAACAGACATGCCCTGTCTCTCTGGGCAACCAGAAGAAGCTGGCACTTTTTCCAGTGGCAGCCACTGACTGAAAGGTTCTGATAAGGTCTCCAAACAGTGTAAATTCAGCATGGGGCGAATCAACGGAAAAACTCCAGCAACTTGAATAACTGGAGTAGATCAGCTCCCCCAAGAAAAAATGGGGCAGATGCAATTGAAGACCCCATTGATAAACAGATGGCTAAGATGTCAGAAATCAAGTTCAGAATTTGGATAGCAAATAAGATTAACAGAATGGAAGAAAGGAGGGAATAAGAATTTCAAGAAATTATTCAAAAGATATCACAAGAAATTATTCAAAAGATGTCTCAAGAATTCAATGATTTCAAAGATAAAATGATCAAAAATTTTGAAACATTGAGGCAAAGAGTTCGCAGCCCTCAAAGATCTGAAAAATATGGTAGAATCCCTCAGTAACAGAATGGAACAGGCAGAAGAAAGGATCTCTGACATTGAAGAAAAAGCTTTCAAACAAGCCCAAAAGCTCAAAGATGAAAAGAAATGGAGAGCAAAAATGGATCTTTCTCTCAGAGAGCTCTGGGGTAGTCAAAGAAGACTAATATGCAGCTTCACAGAACACAGAGGCTCTTCTTCATGAAATTATGAAAGAGAACTTTCCAGACATGCCAAGAGATTCTGAAATTCAGATAGCAGATAGTTTTAGAACCCCAGCATGACTCAACCTGAATAAGACATCCCCTAGGCACATCATAATTAACTTCACTAAAGTTAAGATGAAAGAGAAAATTCTGAAAGCAGCTAGATGTAAGAAAACCATAACCGACAAGGGGAAGAATATTAGAATGACTGCAGATCTCTCTGCTGAAACCTTTCAGGCTAGAAGATGGTGGTCATTGACTTTTAACCTCCTAAAACAAAATAACTTTCAACCCAAGATCCTGTAGCCAGCTAAACTGAGTTTCATTTATGATGAAGAAACTAAATACTTTAATGACATTCATACATTGAAGAAATTTGCTATAACTAAACCAGCCCTCCAGGATATTCTCAGACCTATCCTCCATAATGACCAGCACAATCCTCCACCACGTAAGTAAATTCATAGTAAATGCAATTACTTTGTTAGGTATATACCCAGGAGACCAAAAACCACATTACAACAAAAATATTTGTATCAGAATGTTTATTGCAGCTCAATTCATAATTTCCAGGTCATGGAAGAAGCCCAAGTGCCCATCAATGCATGAATGGATCAATAAACTGTGGTATATGTACACCATGGAATACTATGCAGCCATTAAGAAAGATGGAGACTTTACCTCCTTCGTGTTTACATGGATGGAGCTGGAAAATGTTCTTCTTAGCAAAGTATCACAAGAATAGAAGAAAAAGTATCCAATGTACACAGCCCTACTATGAAACTAATTTATAGCTTTCATATGAAAGCTATAACCTAATTATAGCCTAAGAATATGGGGGGGGAGGGGGTGGTTGGAGGGATCGCTTGGATGGTTTATTTTACAAGGGTACAAATGAATCTTTCAAAGAGTAGAATATAATCATCTTAACACAATAACTAAAAAAATGACATAAAGGCTATTTTAACCAGTTTTATGAAAATATTTAAAATTGTATATGAAAACACCACACTGTACCCCATGATTGCATTAAATTACACAGCTATCATTTAAAAAAAAAAAAGAAGTGTTCCATGAAAGGCACCATGACCACCTCTCTTGGAGCCATATCAAGGCAGGGGGAGAGTTTACAGCCATAGAGTGACTTTACAACCAAATTAGAGGAAAATACAACACCCTCATATTTAGTCTCTTGCCAAGAAAGTGTGTTCAGGAAGTAGGTTTTGATTTTACTCTGATTTTACTCCTGTTCTCGCCCACCTGGAAAGTTAACTGTAGGTTGACGTTTTCTGTTACAGATTTTCTAAAAGCAAAAGCAATTATTTTAGCCATCTAAATATGAAATTTATTACTTCTAACCAAAAGGCACTAGTTACAAAAGGGAAACTTACCACCAAAGCCTGTGGTGGTCTTGGTACATACTACCTTCCTGTTACAGTTGCACTGTTCTGAAGAGACCTCGGAGAATCATGGTCCAGTGGTGAATGGACAGACGTACTAATTAATGTCCACTTCTCTCAAAAACCTTAACAATGTATTTGGTCAGCCAGTATTATAGTTTCTACAAATTTGGAAAGCTGTCACTCAAAACAATATCTGGCCATTTATTCATTGGATGATCAGGCATGAGACACAATTTCTCCTCTTATTACCAGCAAGCTGGAAAAGGCTGAGAATATAAACTATTTCCAGTTATCCCAGAAATTCCCACAGAGGTTGCTATTCTTTCCACATTGGCTAGTGTCAGAAAAGGCACTGGAAGTAGCTGATGTAACCATCCATAGGATACAGTGGTCCAGAGTAGTCCCGTCCAGTGGAAGTATAATGCAAGCCTCACATGTGATTTGGAATATCCATTGGCAAACTCATGTGATTTGTAGTGCCCACATTAAAAACAAGTTAAAAGAAACTGGCAAAATCACTTTATTAATTAATATAATCCATAATATTGCTATTTTAATATGTAAGTCAAAATGATCCTCTGAGGTCTCTCCAGAACAGTGCAACTGGGACAGGAAGGTAGTATGCACCAAGACCATCACAGGCCTTTGGTAGTAAGTTTCCTTTTTGTAACTAGTGTCTTTTGGTTAGAAGTAATAAATTCATATTTGGATTGTTGCTTTTGCTTTTAGCAAATCTATAAGAGAAAACATCAACTTACAGTTCCATTGCTGCTGTAACAGATTACCACTTCTTAGTGAACCAAAATGAGACAAACATATCATGGGAAGGTCAGAAGTCCAAAATGAGTCTCACTGGGCTAAAATCAAGGCATTGATTTTTTTTTTTTTTCTTTTGAGTCTCTAAGTAAGAATTTATCACCTGGCCAGTAGAAGCTGGCCATATGCCTTCGCTCATTGTCAAAGCCAACAATTGCTAGTGGTGTCTTTCTTACCTCACATCACTTTGTCACCAACTTCTCTGCCTTCCTCTTCTGCATTTAAGAACTCGTTGGAGGATATCATGCCCACCCAGATAATCTGAGATAATCTCCTTATTTATAGTCAATTGATCAGCCACTTTAATGCCATCTGTAACCTTGATTCCTCTTTGCCATGGAGCAACATATTCACAGAGTCTGGGGATCAGGACATGCACTACATGGAGGAGGGGCCATTATTCTGCCTACCATAGCCAATATAAAAATTATTTATGAGCTACTATTTCTGTTTTCAAATTCTTCAAACTTTGATATATATTTTGCACTAAAAATATTCCCTGAAGAAACGCTGCACTTTACCCAGGATGAGGGGTCCCCCTTCGCATCAGGAGGAGATATCCCTCTGCACTTTGTGTTTCTGTTCCTCAACTCCCATGTAACTTTCCCCTCACTAATCCCCAAGGATGCAATCTGATTGATGTCTTTGTGCATGTTTGTGTCTGGTTCTCCACATTGGTCAGGGTTCCGCAAAGAAACAGTCCGTAGAATGTGTATACAGAGAGAAAGATTGATTTTAAGGACTGGCTCACATGATTATGGGGTCTGACAAGTTTAAAATCTGCAGAGCGGGCCAGGAGAATGAAACCTCAGGGAAGAACCAATGTTGCAGTTCAGGTTCAAAGGCTGTCTACCAACAGAATTCCCTTTTCTTCATAGGAGATCAATCTTCTTTTCTAGTCAGGCCTTCAATTGATGGAATGAAGCTCACCCACTTTACAGAAAGCAATCTGCTTTACTCAAGTTCACTGATTTAAATGTTAATCTTATCTAAAAAACACCTTCCCAGAAACATCCAGAATGTTTAACTAAATATTTGGACACCAAGGCCCTCAGCCAAGTTGACATGTAAAATTCACCATCACAACCTCTCTGAGCGTCTAGAGGGCAAAGACATCTAACTTTTTCCTCAATGTATGCCCATGTGCCACCCCATCCACAGCATGCCATGAGGGTTATCTGTAACAGGCCCTCAGTTGCCATGGGCTGCGTTGAACTCTACCAAAGGAACACAGTGTCACACAGTTTCCCTTACTATGAAAGAAAGTCAGGATTCTGTCACCAAAACTACATATCTGAGGTGCTATCCTTTTGCAGAACTTCTCTTGCCTTTCTGGATTTTTCCTTTCTCTCTCTTACTTGCCTATAAGTAGGGAATATTAAAGAAAAAAAATCAAATCGAATACAACTACCTGCTTTCAAAATCTCCTTGATCCTAATGAAAATCTCAAACTACAACTTGAGGGCATCAAAGTAGCCAAATATACCTTTGGCTGAGCAAGCATTAAAGATCCTAAAAAGAGAGCCATGGGAACAAGGTCTGGTTTGCTGTCCTGGAAACTGCTGCAGGATTGAGCATTCCCTGTTGATGTCCCCACAGGGCAGTCTATGGCCCAGGACAGTACGCCATAGGCACAGGCACAGGCCTACAAGACAGAGGCCACATTAAGGACGAGGGGGATGAGGAAATAGGGGACCCTCACCCCACCATATCCTACACTCTGGGCAAAGTTGAATGAGCAGTTGCCTGCTGACCAGAAAACTCGGGGGGATTACAGCTGAGGAGGGCAGAGAGGCAGCTGCTGCCAGACTGCCCCATCCGTGGAGTGCCTTACGGGAAGAGACAGAGCTCAGAGAGGCTCATTTCCTTTTTTTTCTCTTCCACTAAGACCCACATGGTTTCATAATGGCATTTTAAGCTAGCTGTTAATGTGGGTAATGTAGTTTGGGAAAAAGCAAAAAGGCCCAATTATAGGAATCAATATATTGTGTGAAGGGAGAAGAAAAGCTTCTATTAAATATGAAGCAGGGCTTCAATTCCAACAAGAACTAGGCCAAACAAGGAAACTGAAACCATTGCATGAGACCGATGTGACTTGCAAAGAGGGAAGGTTCCCCTGAGCTTGTTCATTCCTGTTGAAAATGAGGCAACTCAATAGACAAATTAGATGAGCTGCGTAATCGTAGGCCCAACCAGCACAGAGCACACAATTTTTCCTTAGGAAATATTTGGTGGAATAAACAAATGAATGAATAGATGAGTTGTTAATGGCCCTGTCTTTTATTTTTTTTAGGCCAATACTTTCAAAGTGTGGTTTCTCCCACCAGACGCATTGGCATCCTCTGGGAACTTGTTCATAAGAAAAGGTTCTTTCCTCAAAACTTTGGGGGTGAAGCCCACAGATCTGTGTTTTACCAAGCCCTGCCAGTGATTCTGATGCACACTAAAACTTTGAGAACCCCTGCTTTGGGCAAATCCCAGGTTTCAACTAGGAAATCTACCACTCAAGAATTACACATTATTAGCACTACAGGGATAAAAATGTGAATTTGACACATCCCCTACCCTTAAGGAGCCTTTTGCAACTATTTCTTTGAAATAATGGTACTTACAAGGTTCAATGAGAAAACATTCTACTCTCCCTCCCATTGTCCCTATAAAGATAGCTCGAACCCAACTGTGGGTAGCATGTTCTTGACTGCTGGGTGAAATCTCCTGCATGACTCATCATTTCTCCATACCCTCCCAAATAACAAAAAGGTTTTGGCCCATTTTAGTTTATCTAATTGAGTGTCAAAATTTCCTAACACCATACTCATATTCTCTCCTTCCATCCAGCTCTGTCTTGCTTCAAACAAGAAGTCAGTAAGGAAGAGGGTGCTTGGGCACCTTCTCCTGTGGGACTCATCATTTCTCCAGGCCCTTCAGGAAGTCAAGAGGTAATTAAGTCATGAGGATAGAGCCCTCTGAATGGGATTAGATCTGCTTATAAAAAACCTTGACCAAAGAAGTCCATCCCTTTTGCTCTTCCTCCTTCTGCCATGAGACAACATGGCATTCTTCTTCTCTGGAGCTTGCAGCTTTCAAAGCACTGTCTTAGAAGCAGAGACTAGACCCTTACCAGATAATGAACCTACTGGGGCCTTGATCTTGGACTTCCCAGCCTCTAGAACTGAGTGCAATAAATTTCTGTTTTTTATAAATGACCCAATCTTTTACATTTTGTTATAATGGCATAAAACGACTGAGACACCTATGTTCCCAAGAACTCACCTCTCTCCTATCCCATTGCAAAGATCTCAAAGTGCACATGGCCTCATATTAATTAAGTTCAAATACAACTTCCAACTTAACCAGAATGCAGAAGAACCTGGCTCTGTGGAACCTGAAGAAGTTCATCTGCCCATCTTCACTTTGGGTGTCTTACCTGTAGACCCATCTCTAATGTGACATGACTATATGATCTATATCAAGAAAACAGCTACAGAAACTAATGCAGAACTGCTATACTTAACCAGAGATTTCAAATATTGATAAAGTTTGCCCCCTCACTGCCCAGGGCCTGGCCAAGAAACATTAAGTATTCAAGAAAATGCATAAAGCTAATTGCTAAACAGCACTCCAGAGTTGGACTCTCCTTAAGGGGCCAGTAAATGGAGCATGTGAATAATTTTATAGCACAAAGAAAATTGCCTCCAATAGTGCCTATGCTCTGCAATGCTTATAAGTGGGTTGACGGTACCTCCTGCATCTCCTCATTTACCACCCACTCACTACTTATTTGTAATTGTTTTGAATGCCTGGAATAGCCAGCCCTGACCTCTTTATTCACAGTCTGACATTTTCTTGGGACTATGACCTTCTCTCCCATGCTCGCTGAGCCCACTCCACTCCATGGAAGCCTTCACTAACTTGTCTGATGCCCTCTCCTTGGCTCCCCCACCCTTTTTCCAAATTTCCATTCTCTGTTGTCTTCTCTACCCATCATGCCCTAGACCCTGTACTTAGGGAACATGCTTTTTTTTCTAAAGCTACATCACCAACTCCAGCCTCTCACCTGAGGTTCAGTTCAAATTTTATAAGTATCCTGATAGATACTTGTGCTTGAAGGCTCATTTAGCTGCCTTTGCTATCTGGGGGGAACTCCAAGAAGTTTGATGGCCCACAGAGGTTGCACCCCACTATAAATGAGCTGGAAAAGCCGCATACTTTCCCAGCTGTGCTTACAGCTAGGCATGGCTTGTTCCACTCAGGTGCACATGTCCTTTGTATCAGGAACTAATGACTCAAAGAATTAGGGACACAGAAGCCTGGCAGCAGTGGTGACTGCACCAATGGCCACAAGTGTCAGGAGGTCTGAAGGGAGAGCTGCAGCTTCCAAGATTTAGAGGCAGCCTCCAAGGATGAACTCCTGACTTGAGGCTTTGTTTCAGGATGGAAAGCTTTAAGCCTGGTTCTCTGTACATCTCCTGAAGACTGCAAATGATTCCCTCTCCCTTTAAAATGTTCCTACATGGTATATGTACAACCATGGAATATCACACAGCCTTAAAGAAAGATGGATACTTTACCTCTTACATGTTTACATGGATGGAGCTAGAACATATTTTTCTTAGCAAAGTATCTCAAGAATGGAAAAAAAGTACCCAATGTACTCAGTCTTACTATGAAACCAATTTATAGCTTTCTTATGAAAGCTATAACCCATTATAGCCCAAGAAGAAGGGGAAAGGGCAGAGGGAGGGGAGAGGGGAGGATGGGTGGAGGGAGAGTGGGACCACACCTACATCTTACAAGGGTACATGTGAAATTTACTAGGTGTGGAATATAAATGCCTTAACACAATAATCAAGAAAATGCAGTGAAGGCTATGTTGACCAGTTTGATGAAAGCATTTAAAGTTGTGTGTAAAACTAGCACATTGTACCCCATGATTGCATTAATATACAAAGCTATGATTTAATAAAAAAAAAAAGAAAGAAAAAAATAAACTACTCCTAGTGATAGTATCAAAGAGTTCCTCTAAAGCTTTTTAGAAGTCAAACATGAAACAATTAGTATAATTTTCCCCAAATATTAAAAGAAAAACTAAGAAAAGTAAAATAAAATAAAATAAAATAAAATGTTCCTATGCTGCTTAAGTCAGAATTGGTTTTGGTCACCTCCACCTAAGAATCTTAACTGATACGGTTTCTTATCCATCATCTCAAATTCCACTTTTTTAAAATGGAATTCTGTCTTTTTCCCTAAAACCTGTTATTTATTGTAACTTTCCTTTTCTTTCCAATGATAATCATTATTCCAGTCATCCATGCTGTAACTTCAAAGTTATCTTTAACTTTCTCCATTCTCTTTCCCCAAGCTTCCATTCAAACACAGATGCTGTCAGTTTTTCTGTGATAATGCCTTCCTCATTCATTTCTCTCTTTTTTTGTTTGGCCACAACCCTATTGTTTTAATTTAATCTAACTACAGCATTATATGAATGCAACAAGCAGTTTTCTTTTCTTTTTTTTTTTTTTTTTTTTTGAGACAGAGCCTCAAGCTATCCCCCTGGGTAGAGTGCCATGGCATCACGCTCACAGCAACCTCCAACTCCTGGGCTCAAGCGAGTCTCCTGCCTCAGCCTCCCAAGTAGCTGGGACTACAGGCGCCCGCCACAGCGCCTGGCCATTTTTTGGTTGCAGCCATCATTGTTGTTTGGCGGGCCTGGGCTGGGGATTCGAACACACCACCTTAGGTGTATGTGGCTGGCGCCTTAGCCACTTGAACCACAGGCGCTGAGCCAACAAGCAGTTTTTTAACTGGTCTCCCTACCTTCAAATTTTCTTCTTTTCATTTTAAGCACATATCGCTTGAAATGCTCACAGCCCTATTTTCCAACATATTGCCCCCTGCTTAAAATCTTCTGTAGAGCTCCCTAATTCCACAGAGTAAATTCCAAACAGTTCAGTGTCACCCAGAGGCAAACTGGCCCTTTATCCTCAGGTTCTTCCTTCACACAGTCTCTATTTTTTTTTTCCCACATCAAACTGGACAAGGAGCTCAGCCCTCTTTGACTTTCCCCAAATAAATCAAACATTGTAGAGTCTTAGGGACCAACTCAGACCTTGAAGATTCCATAGGAGATGGAGAATAGGAGTTGACATCACACACCTCTCAGCAAACATTGTAGAATTCTATAGCCAACACTTCTATTCAAGTTCTTTCTTGGCAGTAGAGCCATCCTGTTCAACACTCAGCCTCCCAGGCCTGCATCCCCTCCTTGACTCACTGCCTCCTGCACATTATATCAGAGCAAGACCGCTCTGCTGAGGTACAATGCACTGATTATAAGCCAGCATGGAAGAGTTTAAATCCCAGCTGGACCACTTATTAGCCAGCTGACCTCAAGCATGTTTCTTATCTCTTGGTGCTAAATTTACCTCTCTGTGTAGGTTTGCTTATCAATAAGATGAGAATAATTACAGAATGCAACTCCTTCAGGTCAGTGTGAGGATTAACTGGGTGGATGGATGTAAAGCACTTGGACTATAGCCTGGCACATGTTTATTATTGCCTCTGAACTTCCCAGTTGCATAAGCCAGACATCCTATCTTTGCTGAACCAAATTTGTTTCGGGCTCCTGTCCCCTTGCCATAAATGACCTGACCATCAAAAATCAATAAATAAAATAAAGACAATAAAAGACACAACCGTACAAAGTAGGTTTTGTTTTCTTCACTTTATAGTGACTTAGTGAAGCCAGGTCAAACATCATTATTTTGTGGCCTTCAGTGCTATTTTAACCATGAGAAACTGGTTTATGCTTATCATAAATATTTTGCCTCTTAGATTTTCTAAAACTGCCCCCCAATATAGTAGAATTCACCCAAATATCTGGTTCACTTATTTGTTTCTTAAATAACTTTTAGCTATGAAATATTCTGAATATACAGAAAAATAACTAAAAATAACGGACATCTTGAGGGTATTTCTAAAATGCTTAGTTTGTTTTTCATAGTAAGTCTGTCACCCACCAGGAATTTGTTTTTGTGTATAGAAGGAGATGGGAATCTAATTACATGTTTTTCCACCTAAATTTGTCTATACCTATGCTGTTCCCTCCCATGATGGTGTGTTTTGATTATTACACCTGTAGCTACCTGTGATATTTCCCTTTTTCTTCTGTTCCTGCTTTCACTTGATGCCTGGAGCTATTGCTTTAAAAAACTTATTTTTTTCTTTTTTTACTGTTTTTGGCCCTTTACTGTTTATATGAATTTTAAGGTAAGTATATTGAGTTCCATAAATATTTTCTGAGGATTTTTTGATGAGTGGGATTTTTATTGGACTCACATTGATTTCACAAATTATTTGGAAGAGAGTTAAAACCATCGCAATACAGTCTCCTTATGTAGGAATGTGATCTGTTTCAACATTTATTCATGTCTTCCTTTAGGAATTACAGTAAATATTTTTGATTTTCTCCCTGATAGTGTCTTTTTTTTTTTTTGGTAGTTGTAGTCCTCATAACCTTATAGTTTGGGTTAATATTGTAAATGCTATCTTTCTTAACATTACATCTTCAATTATACTACTGCTATTTCAGTATGCTATTATTCAAGCAGTGTAACCTGGCTCATTGTTTCCTCAATGATTCCCCAACAATTAAAAAAAAAATAAGTATGCCATTATATTTTGTAATGTCTACCTACTTAAACTTTTGTCACTTTTTCGTTTTTAAGAAGCTAAACACATAAAATATTAATTCTGTGTATTGTTCATACCTACTGAATGTTTGCTTGTTTCAACAGATTGCCTGTAATTTCTTGATTTTTCCATATAGACATTCATGTTATCTGAAAAAGAAAACAGTTTGCTTCTTCCTTCTCAGCCCCTATGTATTATACTCCAGTGTCTTGACTTACTGCTCTGACATGGGCCTGGTGGACAATATTCAGTAGAAACAGTGATAGTGACATCCATATCTTGTCACCAGCTGATTCTTATGTATCATCCTAAAGAAGTTGCCTTATTTCCTGCTTTATTAATGTCTTTATATTGGATGAGTGTTGAATTTTAATAAACATCTTTTAAGATAATCACAGAACCTCTTTTTTAATCTGTTCATGTGATAAATTACATTTATAGGCACATTATGTTAGATCATTAATGTTAGATTATTTGTCTATTCCTTTATTTGAAGACCTATTATTTTAATCAGCATTAAAATAATATGTTGCTGAGTGAGAATTGCATAAATTTTCCTTGTTAGATAATGCCCTTGATCAATTTTTGCAAAAAGATTATGCCAACCTCGATAGGATTGCAAACTAATACAACCTCTATGGAAAGAAGTATGGAGAATTCTCAAAGAACTAAAAGTTGACCTTCCATTTGATCCCACAATCTCATTACTAGGTATCTAACCTGAAGGAAAAAAAAATTATTTTACCACAAAGACATTTGCACCAGAATATTTATTGCAGCTCAATTCATAATTGCCAAGTCATGGAAGCAACCCAAATGCCCATCAACCCATGAATGGATTAACAAACTGCAGCATATGTATACCATGGAGTATGACATACATACCATTTTTTTCAGCCATAAAAGAAGATGGAGACTTTACATCTTTTATGTTTACTTGGATGGAGTTGGAACACATTCTTCCTAGTAAAGTATCTCAAGAATGGGGAAAAGTATCCAATATACTCAATATTCATATGAAACCAACATATAAACAATTACACACTCATATGAATGATAAAACACAATTATACTCTAGCAATGGGGAGAAGTGAGGAAGGAGAGAGAGGCGAAGGGGGAGAAGGCAATTAGTGGGAGGCAGGAGGGCATTTACTGATTTCTTACCTAGTGTGCACAATGCAAGAATATTCAGCACACTCCCCTGTCCTACAACTTGAATTTTACCTTGGAAGTGAGAACAATGTAACCTAAAAATGTGTTCCCCCAAATTAATTTGAAATAAAAAATTTTTACCAGCCTCATAAAAGGAATTAGAGAGCTTGCCTTTTATTTTATTCTCTGGAACATGTCGTATAAGACAAGAATTATTAGTTGCTTTGTATTTGATGGAAATAACTAATGAAATGGTTTGAGCCATTGTTTTCTGGAAAACGTTTTTTACTATCTATTAAATTTTTTTAGTCATAAAACTATGTAGATTTTCCCTGTCTGATTGAGTAGATTATGTTTCATCTATTTCCTTGGTTAAAATTGCTTCTTTCCACTAAATATTCACATTTATTAGCATAAATTACTTTATGATATTTCATAATCTATATAGTTACTATAATTAAAGCTCGTTTTCTATTTCAAATGTCATTCTTGGTGCTTCACTAACCTTAAAGTTTTACTGATGTCATTAAGGAATTTTTTCCTTCAAAGAAATAATTTTTGGTAGAGTTGATCTTCTCTAGGGTTAATTTTGCATTTCTTTAATTTCTGTTCTTTTCTTCATTATTTTATTCTTCAGATTTGCTCTATTTCTATTTTTCTGATTCCTTGAGTTGTACACCTAACTTGTGAATTTTTTTGCTTTTTGAACTACATGCATTTAAGGTTACAATTTTCTCTAAATACTATTTTATCTATAACCTCAATGTTTTGATATGAAAAGACTGTGTTGTCTTTCTTTTTAAAGATTTTCTAGTTTTTATTGTAACTTCTATTGCCCCAAATCATTTAGAAGTGTGGCTTTCAATTATCTAAATTTATAGGTTAGTATCTTTCTTTTATTGATTTCTTTTTTTCTTTTCTTTTTTTTCTGTTTTTTTTTTTTTTTTTTTTTTTTTTTTGAGACAGAGCTTCACT
>NW_003852421.1:3114264-3120707 GCF_000181295.1 Otolemur garnettii | reverse complement strand
GGGCCAATGATTTCTAACTTTATTGCATTGAGATGGCAAAATGCTGACATCAACACATATCTGTATGATATCAGTTTCTTAGCATTTTTGAGACTTGTTTTGTGATTCCTTAAATATCTTATTTTATTTTATTTTATTTTATTTCTGCAGTTTTTGGCTGGGGCTGGGTTTGAACACGCCACCTCCAGCATATGGGGCTGGTGCCCTACTCCATTGAGCCACAGGCACCGCCCAATACCTGATTTTTTTTTAATGTTTTGTGTGTGCTTAAAAATATTTGAATCTCTAAACACTGGGTACACCATTCTGTATATGTAATTCAAATATTTTGCATATTTATTCATTATTTGTGAAATTGATCTGCCTGTTTCTAAGATAATTAGAAATGTTCATAAATACTTGAATTTGTTTATTTCTGCCTATAATTGTATCAACATTTGCTTTATGTACCTTGGTGGTACTTTTGTTAACTGAATACAAGTTCAAAATTAGTCTATTTTCTGGTGAAATAATCCTTTTGACTTTAAGTAATGGCTAGCTTTATCTCAAGTGATGCTTTTAGTCTTAAAGTCCATTTTGTCTGGTAATATTATGGAACCAACTTTTTTGGGCTAGCATCTGTCTGAGATAGTTTCTATCCCTTGTATTTTAAAATTTCCCTAGCATTAAGTTTTATGTATGTGTATCTTATAAACAGCATATAGCTGGATTTGGTGGGATTATCTTAATCTAATCTAAGAATATCTGGTTTTAATAAATGTTTTATTTGTAGTTCCACATTTTTGTAATTGACATCTAGTTCTAACTTATTTCTTTTCATCTTATTTTGTGTTTTCTATTTTACCATGGTTTTCTTTTCTTTTTTTTTTTTTTGCTTACTTTTCTAATCTTAATTTTTTTCATTAGCTACATTTTTTATTAAATCATAACCCCATATACATTAATGCATTTATGGGGTACAATGTGCTGATTTGATATATAATTTGGAATGCTTACATCAAACTTGTTAATATAGCTTTCACCTCACTTACTTAATTATTGTGTTAAGACATTTATACTCTACACTTAATAGATTTGGAATGTACCCTTGCGATATGCACCATAGGTGTGGTCCCACCAATTACCCTTTCTCCATCCAACCCCTCCTTTCCCCCTTTTAAATGGTTATTTTCTCCCTCTACTGATCTGGAAGTTATGTATATATTTTTATTATTGTGGTGGTTATATTTAAAGGATGTAATTGTTTAGAAAAAAGTGGGAGGCAAGAATTAATATTTCTAATTTCCTCCTGAGCAAGGCAAGGACCTTAGACCATTTTAACTTTATGACTATCCCATCCCATTTTTTCTATCATTACTGTTTAAATTTTTAGTTTCACCTTCTTTTTATTCTCCTAAGTAGTCATGCTACTATTGTTTTGGCTTTTATTGACATGTTGGTGGAGATGAATTGCTTCTAACCTCATGTTTTACTTTCTTCACTTATCATTGCTCTTTTATACTACTTACTTTGGGGTTCATTTTTTTTATTACCTCTGAATTAGTTCATTTTATGAAGAACCATGATTGTAAATCTTTCAGTTTTATTCTGAAAGGGTTTTCATTTTATCTGCACAGGTTTAGTAATTGTTTCTTTATGTGTACAATTATGAGTTAATTTTATTTTCCCTGGCCCTTATGAACCTATTATTCCATTGACTTCAAGCTTCTATTGTTACAGTTGAAAAGTCTGTTTAAAGTCTGCTGTTGTTCTTTTGTATGTAACTTTCTCTCTGACGCTTGGATTTTCTCTTTGACTTTAGTGCTGCTACACAACTTCACTATAATGATTCTATATGTGTTCTCATTTTCTTTTTTTTTTTTTTTTTTTTTTTGCAGTTTTTGGCCAGGGCTGGGTTTAAACCTGCCACCTCTGGCATATGGGGCCAGTGCCCTACTCCTTTGAGCCACAGGCGCTGCCCTGTGTTCTCATTTTCATTCAGACTACATAAGACTCTGAATTTCTTCAATCAGGGAGCATTGCTCTTTAATTCTGGTAAAAATCTTCTGCCATTATTAATGATATATTCTCATTCTATGTATTCTTTTCTTCTAGAATTCCTATTAAATAAATTATGCCTTCCTATTTTGTTCTCCATGCTACTAATTTTGCTTTTGTGGCTTTTTTAAATTGTATTTCTGGTAATTTTTATTACCATTATGATAGCATCCATTAATTAATTTGTTCTTCATAATTGCTTTTTAGCATACACAAAGCATTTTATAATAGATACCTATATTTTTTAATTCTAGAACTTAAATTGATACCTTTTTAAATCTGCCTATTCTTTTCTCAGGCTCTTATTATTTTCTTAGGGCACCAATTGCTTTTCTTGTCTTTTACAATTTTAAACATACTTAATTTGTGTTGTCTCTCAGGTGATCTATCGTAAGTTCTTGAGGGCAGGGTCTAACCTACTATCTGGACATGCTAAATCTTACTCATGGTAAACTATTTCCTCATCAATTATATAACTTTTATATGGAGTCATGTATATTTCTGTGAGAAAGCTTTGTGGTCTGGGTAATAAATGCACCTTTCCACAGTGATTATGGTTGGGCTCTGACACAACCACAGAGTATTAGCATCCTAGGTTGAAGTTGATATTAATATTTCTTGGTTTAGCTTGAGGTTATAAATTGGGGGGAGGGAAATTAGAATTCCAAGCTTTTGTGATATTCTCACTTGGGTTTCAGAAAGCTCAGGAGAGTCCTATTTTTTTCCACTTGTAACAGTAGATACAAATAAGCTTTATTTTCCTGTTCTGATTCCCCTAGAATGAATATAGCCCTTCAAAGGTTCTGCCATTATGTCAAGACTCCTTAATTTCTGATTTCTGCCTCACATAGACCTAGGGCTTCATCTTCTGTTCCCACATAGACAAAACCACCCAACACCTAAGTTAACAAAGTCTATTCACATTCTCCCTCCCCAGGACATTCATACCCATTTCACTGAGTTTTCTATTTCTTCTCTTTCCTAGCATTGGATGTTTTATCTTTCTTTCTCTCTGTCTCTCTCTCCTTCTTTCTTTCTTTTTTATATTGACTCTACACATGCATAGTTCCTGACTTACAATGGTTTGACTTACAATTTTTCAACTTTATGATGGTGTGAAAGTAATATACATTCAGTAGAAACTGCACGTAAGTTTTAGATTTGGATCTTTTCCAGGCCTAGTCATATATGGTTTGATATTCTTCTGTGATGCTAGGCAGCAGCAGCAAGCCACAGCTCCTAGACAGCCACACACTCACGCAGTTAAACAACCCATGCCTGCTATCTTCCTGCAGAATACTCTGCCTACCTGACCAATAACAGGTGCTGATTCCCTATACCTTACATCAACTATTCTTGAGCCTTATCAAAAGAGAGAAAATGATGATACTATCATCATAGCATCCTCAATATCCAGCAATTATTATTACTATTTATTTTTTTGAGATCAAGTCTCACTCTGTCTTCTGGGCTAGAGTGCAGTGGTATTGTTATAGCTCACTGAAAGCCTCAAGCTCCTGGGCTCAAGCAATCCTTATCCCTCAGCCTATGAAGGAGCTGGGACTATCCGTGTGTACCAACACACCTGGCTAATTTTTCTATTTTTTGTAGAGATGGGGTCTCTCTCTTGCTCAGACTAGTCTGGAACCTCTGGCTTCAAGAAATCCTCCTATCTTGGCTTCCCAAAGTGCTATCATTACAAATGTGAGCCACTGCCCCAAACCCAGCAATTAATTTTAGTTCAATGCTTTGAACATTTGTCAGGCCCAGTGTGCTTTCAACCATGTTTGTTAAGGGTGAGTACCCACATAGCCACTCTGTTCTGCATTTTTAGTACAGTAGTCAATAAATTAAATGAGATGGTCAACACTTAATTATCAAATAGGGATTCAGGTAGATGATTTTGCCAAACTGTAGGCTAATGTAAGTGTTCTGAGCATGTTTAAGGCAGACTAGGCTAAGCTATGCTATAAGTCAGGTAAATTAAATGCATTTTGACTTATAATATTTTCAGGATGCAACCCCATAATGAGGTGAAGAGCACTTGTATTTAAGAAATTTATTTATTACTAGTCTATCCACTTCTAGATACTTGGAGCAAAAAGGCTTCAGATTACTTCAGTTTCATCATATTACCAGAGACAGGGATTCAAACAGAGGAAACTTTATCTTTCTATGTTAAAATAGAGTCAATGGCACCACATCTTTCTTTGAAATGCCCTATACTATAGTTGACAGTATGTTCTGTTTTTTAAATGTTCTGACATCTGAGATCTTGCTGGCCCCAGAGGGACTTCCCATCCCAGGATTAGCTAATTCCTAGAGAAACTAAAGGACTTGCATATGAGCACACCTACTAGATGCAAACCAAACAATCCAGAGCTCATACTCCCAGCTTTTGTGGCTCTTACATTTGGACACTAATCCTTCTGCCCTAATCACTCCAGGACCAGGTATCTAACACCTAGGGACAGCTGCTACATCCCAGAGCCCACAGAAGGAAATTGTTTAAAACAGCTGGAGTGGATGTGGAGAGAACGGAACATTTCTATACTGCTGGTGGGATGGCAAAGTAATACAGCAATTATGGAAAAAAGTATGGAGAATTCTCAAAGAACTAAAAGTTGACCTTCCATTTGATCCTGCAATCCCATTACTAGGTATCTACCCGGAAGAACAAAAATCATTTTACTACAAAGACATCTGCACCAGAATGTTTACTGCAGCTCAGTTCATAATTGCCAAGTCATGGTAGAAACCCAAATGCCCATCAACCCATGAATGAATTAAGAAACTGTGGCATATGTATACCATGGGGTACTATTCAGCCATAAAAGAAGATGGAGACTTTACATCTTTTATGTTTACTTGGATGAAGCTGGAACACATTCTTCTTAGTAAATTATCTCAAGAATGTATTTAAAAATTATCCAATGTGCTCAATACTAATATGAAACCAATATATAAAGACACACTCATACAAATGATAAAATACAAATGTTGTCTAGCAAGGGGAGAGGAAAGGGAAGGGGGAGGGTATTTGGTGGGATCTCACCTAATGTGCACAATGTGAGGGTGTTTAGCTCGCCTCCCTCGGTGAGGGGCTCTCCTACAACTTGAACTTTACCTTCGAAGTGAGAATAATGTAATCTAAACATTTACTCCCTCATATTAATTTGAAACTTTAAAAAAAAAGCAGAAAAAAATTAAAAATAATCAGTTCCTTGTGGCTCAGTGAGTAGGGCACCAGCCCCATATAGTGAGGGTGGTGGGTTCAAACCCAGCCCTGGCCAAACTGTAACAAAAAAATAGCTGGGCGTTGTGGCAGGCTCCTATAGTCCCATCTACTTGGGAGGCTGAGGCAAGAGAATTACCTAAGCCTACGAACTGGAGGTTGCTGAGAGCTGTGATGCCACTGCATGCTACCAAGGGTGACAAAGTGAGACTCTGTCTTTAAAAAAATAATAATTATCTATTCCACTCCAAACCAGTTTAACCTGCTTACCTCATCTTACCCCTTCTTTCCTATGAAAGCCACGATAAAGTGTCCCCTCCTTACCACCTCAGTACCATAAGAAAACGAAGTTTGGTAACCAGGATATATTCTCATGTTAAAAATTATACTTTCCCTAATTAAAAATTAATGCCTCCACAATGCATTGAAAATATTAACAAAGAAGAAATCCTTTATAATCCAATAACTCAGAGAAACCTGCTGTTAATGTTTGGGTTTCTGTCTTCCCAGATTTATGTTCTAGCCCTTACTTATATTTAAATAAACCTAAATACACAAAATTATGAGCAAGTAAATATATAGCACAGGTATGGAACAGATTAAAAATTATAATAGAACAAAATATACTGTGTTTAAAAACTTAAAAATCATAACAGAATAGAGCTGCCAAAGCTGCTCATGAGGAAGTTGGAACTGGCATAGATTAGTGACTTTGGAAAAATATGAGAAAAGGAAGTGTCTCCCCCAAAGCCTCCAAGTTTAGAATGGTTTACAAGTAAGTTCCTTAAAATTTTGAGAAATAGAATTACCAACTTACATAAACAGTTTCAAACCCTAGAAAAGAAAGGAGAGGAAGTTTCAAAAGCAAGAGACTTGAGAAGCTATAAAGAGGGAAACTTTGAACGTGGACTGTACCATTATTATTCTCCTTATTTAGGCACTGCTAGTATTTGTCTATACAGATTGCTCATAAAGACATCATGGATTTAGTCCCTCAATATCCTAGTTTATCTATTAAGGTGGAAGTTTAACTCTTTTTAATATTCTGGCCCCCACTCTTGAGGACTGAGTACTACTCAAATGTAAACTTGGCTTTCAAAGAAATTCTACTCTTTACAGGGTAATATTACATCATGCAACACACTGAGAAAGATTGTTAAAATATCTTTCA
>NW_003852421.1:3109669-3114202 GCF_000181295.1 Otolemur garnettii | reverse complement strand
ATGATTGAGTCTATTACCATTTCTTTATCTTTTTAAAATCATATTGTTTTATAAAATTTCCCATGTGCTATGTAATGATTTCCTTTAGCTATATAACAAATTCTTGGAAAACAGAGATTGTCTCCTTTCCCAAGGTCGTTTGTCTAACTCAAATATCATTTGCACCTAGAAGGTAAAATATGTGGCATCAGTGCTTCACTGTAAAAAATAATCTTAAAACATCTATCATAAGAAATAATTCCATTCTACTGACTTATAAGTAATCATTAATGCTAGGTAGAATTAAAGTCTTTTCTGAAAGGTATGTTTTCTTTGAGTATTAGAAGAGAAAATATCACAATGAATGAAATTACCTCCTGAAAAATCCTAAAAGATTAGATTGCTTTTACTTCATAAACCTTTTATAAAGTTAAAATCCTATCTTGAAATTTTTAAATAATCTTATCTTTTATACACATAATAAATGCTTAGTCTATTAATGGTTCAATTTATGATAATATATGCTTTTTGAAATCTAAAGATGAAAGACTTTCAGCAGAGCAAGTTTTTATTATATTTTATTATTTTTTGCATATAATGCTATGTCCACTTCTGCTAAGAATGTTTTGAGATACCAAAAATAAAATTAAAAAATAAGAAGTTATAGTGAAGAGTTAAGTAGTTCTTTCTTCTTTGCTTTTTCCACCTAACTATAAATCTTAGAGATAACCTATGCTAATGCATATTGGTATACACATTCTTTCTAACAACTGCGTAGCATTGCTCCATAGCATGGAGTGGTCATTAATGAACAATTCTAGATTTTATGAATGTGTTTTTGCACTCATGTATTTCTGCCAAAAAATTTCTAAAAGTAGTTTTAGAAATAGAGTTATTGATTCAAAGGACATCTGAATTTTAGTTTTGATGTATGCTATCTTATGATTTATAGGAAGGCCATATAAAGGTAAATAATATAAAAGTTCAATAAACATCATATTAAATTCATTACTAAGCTTGGTCCCCCAAAAGTAAGGAATCTTCAAAGGAAAAAAAGTGAAAGTGAAAACTTTAGATTAAAAAAGTATCCAAATTGACTTTGGTCCTAACATTGACCCTCAAACTCTACTGGTCATGTAACTCCACTTTTAGAGCTGCGTGGACCATTGGTAAAACCAAGGGTCCAGCCAAAGTAGGAACCACATAGAAAATCCCCACTAAAGCTGGGACCCTCAAAGAGCTAGTGATTCACTATAAGGGTGAAGAAGAAATAAATCCTTGATTAGAAACTTTTCTTCTCTTGACTCTTGTACTTGATAGAATACAAAACAGATTTCCCCATGAATTTGTAACAAGTTGGTCCTCATATAGTTTTGGGTCCCAAGTTCACACTACCTTCACAATCCAAAAAAGTCTCAAATGGATAATTTAATTTATGGTAGTCTAGGATAATGAATACCCCTGGAGAACTAGAAGAAAGAAATATAAATTCTCAGTGAAAGACTGTAATTTCAATACAGGACTCAAAGCTTTTAAAAATATTTCTCAAGAAAATGAATGTGGCTGGGTGCAGTGGCTCACACCTTAATCCGAGCACTCTGGGAGGCTGAGGCGGGTGAATTGCCTGAGTTTACAAGTTTGAGATCAACCAGCTACAGCCAGACCCCATCTCTGAAACTAGCTGGCTGTTGTCACAAGTGCCTGAAATTCCAGCTACTCAAGAGGCTGAGGCAAGAGGATCACCTGAGCCCAAGAGATTGAGGTTGCTATAAGCTATGATGCTGTGGCACTCTACCAAGGGTGACAAAGTGAGACTCTGTCTCAGAAAAAAAAAAAGAAAGAACGAAAGAAAGGAAGGAAGGAAGGAAGGAAGGAAGAAAGGAAGAAAGGAAGAAAGAAAGAAAGAAAGAAAGTGAACATACAGTTCGAAGTCACACATCAAAAACACATGGAGAATAAGCACTATGAATGAGAATCAGCAGAAAAAAACAGACATCAAACTCAGAATCACAAATACTTTTGAATATAACATTAACATGTTTAATGTTAATAAGAAATAAAAGTGCAATTTAAAATATGAAAAAAATTAGATCTTCATTAAAGAACATAATAGAACTATTGGAAATATAAAATCAAGAATGACTTAAACAGAAGTATAGACAGCTGAAAATAGAACTAATGAACTAGAAATGGTCCAAAGAGCCACTTCCAGAATGCACTCTGGTGAGACTAACAGATTAAAAAGTACAAAATAGAAGTGCAAGATAAAATGATTAGACCTACCTTACCTTTAATTGAAATACCAGAAGAGGTATATTGATATTACTGAGAAAACCAATATGCACATCGATTGTGACTGAGGATTTTCCAGAATTGTTGAAAGATTTCAAATTGCATATTTAGAATGATTCAAGAAACTTAAACAAGATAAATAAAAAGAAATGGACATCTAAGAACATTATTGTGAAACTAGAGAACACCAAACACAAAGAGAAGATTTTAGATGCAGCTTGGGAAAAAAGACAGTTTACCTGTGAAGAAAGATAGTTATACTAATGGTTTCTAGAACACAATGGAATAGTATCTTTAATGAGCCAACCTAAAATTTGACATGCAAACTTAGAATTACACACCCAGTGACAATATCTTTCAAGAATAGGAGTGCTGTAAACATGAAGGAGATAAAGTCTCCATCTTTCTTTAAGGGTGCATAATATTCCATGGTATACATATACCACAGTTTATTGATCCATTCATGAATCTATGGGCACTTGGGCTTCTTCAATGATTTAGCAATTATGAATTGGGCCACAATAAACATTCTGGTACAGATATCTTTGTTGTAATGTGATTTTTGTTCTTCTGGATATATACCTAGTAAAGGAATTGTAGGATCAAATGGCAGGTCTATTTTTAGTTCTCTAAGTGTTCTCCAAACATCTTTCCAAAAGGGACATTCCCACCAGCAGTGTAGAAGTGTTTTCTTTTCTCCACATCCACGCCAGCATCTCTGGATGAAACTGAAACATATTCTTCTTAGCAAAGTATCTCAAGAATGGAAGAAAAAGTATCCAATGTACTCAGGCATACTATGAAACTAATTTATAGCTTTCATACGAAAGCTGTAGCCCAATTATAGCTATGGGGAAGGGGGACAGGGAGGAAAGGGAAGGGGGTAGGATGGGTAGAGGGAAGGTGATTGGTGGGACATATGGTCCATCTTACAAGGGTACATGTGAATCTTTCTAAATGTGGAATATAAATGTCTTAACACAATAACTAAGAAAATGCCACAAAGGCTATGTTAACCAGTTTGGTGAAAATAGTTTAAATTGTATAGAAAACCAGCACACTGTACCCCATTATTGCATTAATGTACACAGCTATGATTTAATAAAAAATAAATATGATAAAAATAAAAAAAAGAATAGGAGTGATATAAAGGCATATTTTAGATAAATATAAACTGAGATGGTTTACCACCAACAGATCTTACCAAGGCAAATCATAATTTTTGTAAGAAAAGCTTCATGAAAAAAAGAAAAAAAAACTTTCATGTTTAAAAAAAACTTATTATCTAAGGTACTGTACAAAACAGGTATGAGCACTAAGGTAGTGTTTTAAACTACTAGAGAGGCCGAGTGGATTCCCTCTGTTCTCCCAGTGACTTCACCATTCTTTCCCTCAGTCCATTTCCATTGCCTTCCACTCACTTTGCTTGGATGAAAAATCTTTATATGTCTGAATCTCAACTAAAAATACTATTACTATTACTAATGCCAGGTTCATTAAAAGATAAAAAATAAAAATATCCCAAAAAGTTTCATCCCCAACAGCCAAATGTTATGGATGGACTTTGTCTGGATCCTGACCATCCACTTCCAAATTAAACTTTTGATTAAAATTAGATAGTAAACATTTTTTCATTGGTGGTGGGATTGCAAACCTCTATGGAGAGAAATATGGAGAATTCTCAAAGAACTAAAAGTTAACCTTCCATTTTATTCTGCAATCCCATTACTAGGTATGTACCCAGAAAGAAAAAAAAATCATTTTACCACAAGGACATTTGCACTAGAACGTTTATTGCAGCTCAATTCACAATTGCCAAGAAATGGAAGCAACCCAAGTGCCCATCAACCCATGAATGGATTAAAAATCTGTACTATATGTATACAATGGAATACTATTCAGCCATAAGAAAAAAATGGAGACTTTATGCCTTTTGTGTTTACCTGAATGGAGTTGAAACACATCCTTCTTAGTAAAGTATCACAAGAATGGAAAACCAATTATACAGTGTACTCAATAGTAATATGAAACCAATATATAAACAACTACCTAGGAAAACACAAGTATATTCTAGTGAGGGGGAGGGGAGGAAGAAGGGGTAGAGGGTGGATGATTGGTGGGTTCTCATCTAACGTGCTCAGTGCGAGGGTGTTCAGTGCGCCCCCTGGGTGAAGGGCTCAACTACAACTTGAACTTTACTTAGAAATGAAAACAATGTGGCTCGGCGCCTATAGCTCAACCGGCTAAGGCACCAGCCACATA
>NW_003852421.1:3097985-3109492 GCF_000181295.1 Otolemur garnettii | reverse complement strand
AAAAAAAAAAAAGAAATGAAAACAATGTAATCTAAATACTTGTACTCTAGTATTAATCTGAAATTTTAAAAAGTTATAAAAAATAAGTAGATAGTAAATGATACCGAGAAAACATTAATTTTTTTAGGTCTGAATAATGGCAATGCAGACATAGGAAATTATTAATGAGTTTTAGAGATGAATGCTGAAGTATGTAGAGATGAAATGGCATGAGAAATGGAGGGTAAATGATGAGACCATTCCTACAGTTCATATTACATGGGTACATGTCAATTCTATTACGTATAGAGTATAAATGTCTTAACGCAGTAAGTAAATGAGGTGAAGGCTATATTAACTAGTTTGATGTAAGCATTCCAAATTGTATTTAAAATCAGCACACTGTACCCCATAAATGCATTAATGTATACATGATCTATGTGTTTATGGCTCAATAAAAAAAAGGAAATGTAATTTGTTATAAAATATTTTATAGAAGAAAATGTTGCAAAATTTTGATATTTGTTAAATCTGGGTGATGGATATATGAAGGTTTATTCTATTGCTCTATTTTTGTATGTGTTTAGAATTTTTAGTAATAATTTTCTTTCATTTCACTCTCATTTCTCCTTCTGGAAGCATGTCCATTTCCATTTAATAGATGTAAACAGGTAGTAGAGCATGGTTTGTTTACCTAGTTTAAGTTCCATTAATTCCAAGTCTAGGTCTAACCCAGCCAAGACCCATTACAAAAATAGCATTTCAATAAAAAAAAACACTGGTACCTGAAATCTTGGCTCACTTTTCTTATTACAATAAATTTATTTACAGTAACTCCTGAGTCATATTGATCGATTTTTGCGTAGGTAAAACCAAGTACACTCCCATCCAGTGGTAGATGAGGTATCCTTTTTACCACACCTTTGCCAACATTAAATTGTCATTTTTTAAAAAACCTTTTGTGATTGCAGAAAGATAGGGGTTAGCTCGACTCAACCAGGGGAAAGAATGTTCAAAGAAGCAGAAACAGCCTCTGCAAAGCCACTGAGATGGGAAACCATCTGATTTCTTCAGTTCTGTATTGCTAGAATTCCCTCATCTACTAATTGTTTTTGCCCAGAGCCTTTATATTTAAGTGGGATTAACAGTTAAAGATACTTTGGTAGCTAATGGAGTCCTTCCTCCAGATGCAGTATGAAGACATGAAGGGGCTGGCTTTAAAGTTATTGGGTTTGGGAGGTGTGAAAATTACAGAACATCTGGAAATATCGTGGAAGTCAGCTTGCATGTTTTACCTTTCTTCCAGCCCTTCCCCACTGCACTGCGGTTACTGAAATTTTAGAACCGTTTCAAGACCAATGACATCCTACATTTTCCTTTACCTAGTTACCTTTTCAGAAAGTGTCATGGCTTAAAGCCCTTAGTACAGCAGAACATTCTCTAACAAGAATTAATAAGCTCTTCCTGAAGAATTAAAAAGCAAGCTCCCCTTTAATAAAGACTGAAAAAGGCACATTCGCTTTCCAACTGGGCTGAAATTTTGAAGATTTCCATAATTAGATCCCATTCTCCAGAAGTCATAATGTTTACCACAAGGAGAGTAATGCCCGTTCCAGGTTAATTGGACAGAAAGGATGTTTCCCTTCGGTAGTCACTGTAGCTAAATTATCCCTGCATTGCAAAGCCTCATTGCTCCGTGTTAGGTTTTTAAAAGTTGAATTTCTCAACCCTAACGAACTGCTTTGCTGTGTTTAATGCTCAAATGGTTGCTCCAACCTGCTATCAGCAGCTGCATTTGAACTGGAAGGTTTGGGAAGGAGGAGCAGAGAAACAATTACCAAGACAATGAGCGCCAGCCAGGGCAGGGAAATGGTCTTCCCGCTGCAGCATCTTAGGGTGATGTTTTCCAGGGGGCCCATCTGGAACCAACTGCATGCTGGAGAAACGGCGAGCAGGAGCAGGTTTCTCTGCTCTGTACCCAGACGGCGCCTCGGGGAGGCGATGCTGCCGCTGACCTTCCCGGGCCCCGCCAGCTCCGCGCTTTGGGGGCCCGGCAGAACGGAAAATAGCTGCAAATCGGAATTCTTCCTTCTGGCACTTAACTATCAAAGTCATTTTCAAGAAATTCGTATTCTCCCTGAAGAGAGAAAAAAGAAGTAATTCCTACCTTTAGAAGCCAGAATTATGAAAAACAATATGGCTTTTTTAAAAAGGCCCTACTTGGATTATTTCACATATAGAGTAAAGATGAGATGGGTGCTTTCTTTATATTTGAATATATTACCATGCATGTTTCTTCTGCAAGCCATGTTTTCACACATAAACAATTTCATTCCGGGGGGGGTGCGGAGAGGGGAATTCTTAAAGGAATGTTAAATAGACAAATATGCTATATTGTATTATAGTAAGATAAATTGTAATGTAGGGCATATTTAATACTATATAATATACAGATAAATATATACATAAGGACAGGGGTACAGTGCCCTCTACTGGATCGGATTGAACTCGATTAACCTCTCCCCTGAAATATTAATAATTAATTTAGCATTCCTTCAAGTGCCTATCAGCACCAAAATGTAAGCTTCAATTCCAGATTATTCTTCACGGCAGGTGATTCTTCCCTGGCTTATACTAGTAACAAGGACACATAATTTGTCTTGATGATGCTAGTTTACTATGCCTGGTTTTCTGATTATTCATGTTCAAAACGATTATTATTCAAATTGACTCTACTAGTGTGCTTGTGTTGCTGTCTGTGGTCTTTGGAAGACAGTCCACAACATGAAGTAAAGGGAAATTTGAA
Source organism: Otolemur garnettii (assembly GCF_000181295.1). Classification (NCBI taxonomy): domain Eukaryota; kingdom Metazoa; phylum Chordata; class Mammalia; order Primates; family Galagidae; genus Otolemur; species Otolemur garnettii. The sequence goes on along the minus strand of NW_003852421.1, from coordinate 3,106,707 downwards.
TGATTAATTTATTTAAGCTATCTAAGCAATAATTCAGACTCTGTAATTCCTAAAAACAAAGTTCCTTTACTGTGTGCTATTTATTTATTTATTTATTTGAGACAGAGTTTCACTATGTTGACTGGGTAGAGTGCCATGGCATCACAGCTCACAGCAACCTCCAACTCTTGGGCTGAAGCGATTCTCTTGTCTCAGTCTCCCAAGGAGCTGGGACTACAGGTGCCGGCTACAATGCCCAGCTATTTTTTGGTTGTAGTTGTCATTGTTATTTGCCAGGCCAGGGCTGGGTTCCAACCCACCAGCTCCAGGGTATGTGGCTGGTGCCCTAGCCACTGAGCTAAACGCACCAAGCCATATTCTGTGCTATTTAAACTAATTAGATGTGATTTTTAAAAAAGGCATTTGAACACAGTATCCATGTTCAAAAAGTTGGACTATTCAAGACATCATGCAAATTGGGAAGTGTTGATTTGATTAAAGGCAACATTATAGGAAATGACCTAATGATAGGTCAGAAATCATCACCCTGAATAATGTTTTCTTATGTAATACACTTACAAAGGCCCCATAGAAAATACACATCTGCTCCCAAATAAGCTGGAAATAAAAGCTCTTATGTGTATTCTTAAAATTGGGGGATAGTAATACCATTAGGGAGTGTGTGGTATAAAAAATTATTTGAATGTAAAAAAGCAATTTTTAAAGTAGGGATTGTTTCTAAAATTCTGCACACTATAGTTCAAGGTGTATGCGACACTGAGGGACAGCTGGACAGCTGAAAATACTGGGTTCCCACTGCGCTGTCAAGAGCCTTCTCTACAATGGCAATGAAAACATCAGCATTCCTTTTCCTAAGGGGAGTTGTTTTCCCCTTGCCTCACCTACAACTAGTCTCCTGGCCACTAGTACAAAAGCCGACTAAGTTAAACTTCCACAGATTTTCAGAAGCCAGATAGAGCTTGTTATGGGAGTTCATAACAGCTGGGAAATAGGATACCTGTCTCCTTCAAAGGAAATTGCAAGAGAAGATGTCAGGCTGATCTGGAATTCCTTCCCACCTCTGCTATAAAGAAACATAGGAGAGGTGAGGAATTTTCTAGAACCTCTGAGCTGTCCCTATCAGTAACATGAAACCTCTGGGAGAAGAACCATGGCTGGAGGTGGGATTTACCCTCTCATACACCTGGGTTTCCTAGGGAAGGCTCAGGCAGCACATGGGGCGTTTTAGCTCTACAATTCAAGCAGCCTGTGAAAAATGTCAACTCTCCTACCGAGCTCATTCCTGTCCAAGTAGAAGATGGTGAGGAAAGGCTATCAACCCCTCCCTGGGCACTGACTCTCACACTGTGTAGGAACCCCTGTGGGCTGTGAAAAAATCTAGAGTCCACTCCACTCCCTGAGTCTCTGATTCATCAGCTCTGGGGAAGGGCCCAGAAATCTGTATTTCAACAAGCCACCAGCATCACCTGCTGCGGCCAGGACCACATGTTAGAAATACTGCCTGGGGAAGTGAAGAAACGTATATTTAGCTAAACACACTGACATCTTCAGACCTTCTCTTTATGAGCATCCATCTTTTAATGAGATCCTCATGGAATAAGAACTCCTTTGTACTGATTTCTGTCTTTACCTAAATTGGATTATAATGCATGTAGCTATTACTCTGAAATTCAACCAGATGACAGTATATAGGACCTCCTGCCAATGTAGACACCCTGGGATATTTTGTAGTCCCAGGCTAGCCCCTGCTGTGCTCTTGCATTTTGTCCATCAGCTCCTGAAATGGGATTTTCTGCTCCTTTCTTATAATGGCCTTCATCTATTGTTTCTGACCAGCATCTTCTTCCTGCAGCACTGCAGAATATGCAGTCTCATCACTTTCCCTCACCTGTCTATCCTGTCTCAGAAAGGGCACAAGACAGTTTAGGTTTTCCTTGAAGCTTTATTAAAAGTGACGAGGGAAAATGAGGAAGATAAACATGGACATAGAACGAGAGAGAAACCCTTCTCATACAGAAGTGACTCCCCAAATTCGTTTTCCTTTCAGCAGGCATTAACTCTACAAGGAGTTTTATTCCTTCTCTACTTGTTTCTTTCCTTCCTTCTCTTCTTCATTTCCCTTTCCTGTCCCTCTCCCTCTCTGTTTCCCTTGCACAAGCTTATACTGACTGCCTGCTGTGCATCACGCTGTCTCAGTGATGGTGACTCCGGTGCCCAGTCAGCAGTGCATCAAAGTGCTATGAAGCATCAGAGAGTGGCAGCTTCTCAGGGAGGCTGAGTAGGAGAGCCTGGAGGAAGGGGAAGAGTTGGCCAAACAGATGGTGGGGAAAATGAATTCCCATCGGCAGAGAGACGCCCCTACAGAGCACTCCAAAAGGTCAAGTCCTGAGAACCCAGTAGCTGAGTGGAGTGGGAACACAGAGTTCACTGGAGAATTGTTATAAATTGAACTGGACTATTAAGTGGGGCCAACTTGTTAAAGACCACATGGACCACAGCAGTGAGTGGAGATCTATCTTATCACCCAAATGTAAACAACCATATAGTCACTTATTATAACCTAAAAGTTGGAAGTTTGTAAATCTAATCATTTAAGGAGTGGAGTAGGGGTGGGGGAAGGAGGGAAGAGAAGCCAGGGCTGCTAACAATTATACCACAATAGGAGGCATCCTGGACGGTGCCTGTGCCTCAGTGAGTAGTGTGCAGGTTCTTATACTGAGGGTGGCAGGTTCAAACCCAGCCCCAGCCAAACTGCAACAACAACAAAAATAGCCAGGCATTGTGGCAGGCACCTGTAGTCCCAGCTACTCAGGAGGCTGAGGCAAGAGAATCGTTTAAACCCAGGAGTTGGAGGTTGCTGTGAGCTGTGATGCCATAGCACTCTACCAAAGGCAATAAAGTGAAACTCTGTCTCTTAAAAAAAAAAAAAGGAGGAATCAAGCTGGGCTTTCTGGAGCAAACCAGATGACCACTCTAGTGCAGAGTGTCCAGGTGATAAAATTCTCTGACTCATGGCTTCTTCCTTTTGGTGGACAAAGTCTTCACATTAAGACGTCTACCCACTTTAGCAGCCAAATACTGTCAGTAGAAACACTTGGGGGCAAGACTCAAATGCACTATTGTCTTTTGTTTTCTCTTCACAAAGAAGAGTTCTTCTAGGCATTTTCTTGATTTAAAAAAATAGCAGCTTCTTGAAAGGAAGAATGGAATTTTTCAATAGATGGTGGATACTACTGATCATAAGGTGACTGACTTCCTCCTTATTTTTTTCAGTCCCTTCAATAAGAGGCACTGAATTTCTGCATGATTTTGAAGATACAAGGTCTGTGGGTTTTTTAAGTACAAAGAATGTCCTGTATGTTTTTAAAAAGTTTCTGCCTATTAATCAGAGTTCTACAATAAACTGTATTATCTTAGACATCTAATAGTACTAACTAAATGTTACCAGTAGCATCTTGAAAGTCTAACTCCTAAATTAATTTAAGGAGCCAGTGAGAGGGATGGGTCCATTCCTGGACCCACCCCCCTCAGCTGCTGAGGGTGTATCATTCTTACACTGGAAGAGTGCCTGTGACCTTCCAGCTGCCACATGGGCTCATTTTTCTGCTCATGAACAAAAAATAAATCACAAATCAAACAAGTATTTGGTATCACTCCAGGGTTTACAATGAAATATCTTTATCCAAGGACTAAAGAGTCTCAGTAGCAGACATATTGTGATGCTGTTTCCCTTTCAAAGCTCTTAATCCTTTTTTACCAGTGAAGCCAGATGTATGCTAAATGAGCATTGGCAGATCCCATTCAAACCCACGTCAAGGAGAAGTTCAACTCTGGTAATGGGAAGATACAACCTCGTCTGTACTTCGCTACAAGGGTCACTGTGTCCTGCTCTGACAAATAAGTTTTGTGCAGCCAATTGCAAGAAGTGGTTCAGAAACACGATTCACAAACTAGAGACTTCGTTAATCTATACTAACTAGGTCTGAGAAGGGAACAGAGACATTTGACATTTCTAACAAACTCCCAGGTGATGGCACTGCTGAGGGTCCACAGCCCAGATTTTGAGTCCCACAGGCTAGATCACATTCAGTAACTAAAACTTCGGTGTTTCTGAAATATTTCATTGGTAACAGGGATATCAAGCAGGCAGAATTGAGATGTTGAATCAGTCCAGAATATCTGAGGTGTGCAGTTCTCTTTGCACCCAGTGTCACTTAGCTCCATATATGTGAGTTATGAACCATCACGATTGTCTAGGAGAACCTTATTTTGGATACTCACCACGGCTACCCATATAGCAACCTGGGAACAAGAGGCTTTATGTTTTGTGCTGTTCTTGCTCATGTTCTGTGTGTTTTTCCCATTTCATGACACCATTTCTCCTTTCTCTCCCAACTCCCTCCCTTCAACCCCATTTCCCACCTTCATCTAGAAGGCCCTAGAAACCTGACTAATTCATCCCTGTACAAATAATCATAGCTTAATGTAGTGTTGGCCTGAGCTAGAAAGATGACTGTCTGCTGGTACAATTACAAACACCAGCTAGGGGTGAGGAAATAATACAGGTAGTCCATGGGCTACCAAGTTCTTATATTAAACTCTTAAGTTGAAACAGGCGCATTTAGCTATTACCTGTAATGGCCTCCATTTCTAAGTGCAAATTGTATCAGTAATACGTTTGCAACTCACAGATTACTGTAATAGCCTCTATTCATTCGTAAGTGCAAGTTGTGTGTAAGTTGTTTGTTTGTAACACACTGATTCCTGTATTGGAAGCCTTAAGGCCTGGGCCACAGTAGTTTTGATCCATCCCAGTGTGTTTGAATGTACTTCCAGACCCTTTTGTGGCCTTGGGTCCCTCAGACCCATCCTAGAAAGAACATTTATCCCCAGAGTGGTCCAAAAACCTGACCTGGGGCAACCACAGCCCAAGTAGGCCCCTGGTCAACACCTCAAGATTGCTTTTATGAAAGCATCTGATTCACTGTTGGGTATACATTAATTTCACTCAAATTATCCAAATGAAAATTTCTAATTTCAAATTTATTTACTCATGTTCACAGAAGCAATAGATGCAGCTAGAAAACTCCTCTAAGTGAAATCTTTTAACCACTCTAGAACAACAGATTTTACTGTAGCTGAAGGCAGGAGAGCCCTGTATTTATTCTTCATCTTCAGGTTCATTACTTATGTCAAATGTCAGCAAGCGGTGGCGGAGGGACAGGAACAAATGCCAGACCTAATTCCCTGCCTCCCTCCCATCTTTGTGTCCTCAAGAGCACCCCTATGGCCTGCTCAATGGAAAAACACAATGATTCCCGCGTCAGGCAGGTTGGATTTCTGGGCTTAACCCATTGGGGTTGAGCCACAGGGACCACACTACAAAACACTGTTGCTATAGGTTGCCCAATCTGCCCACCATGTCATTTAAGAGGTAAAGGAAACACTGAATTAGGATACAAGAGGACGCTGAATCCAGATGCCCAGCTGGTGGAAAGATCGGTAATGAGAAAACAGAGCTGACCTCTTTCAGCGAAGCTAGGAAATGGCAGGGGAATGCAAGAAGCAGCTGCTCACTTTTGGCAGCTGCAGTGAAGGGCAATGTTATGGAATGTCAAAAAATGGCATATTTCACTGCCACTCTTCCACTGGCCTTTAATGATTCAGGAGCAGAGCCATCTTTAACAACACTTGGCATGCTGTCTGGTTTAAAGGCAAATAAAATGGCCTCATTTCATCAGCCTTTCCAGAAAAGGAGAATTTAAAAAGCTGGAGAGAAAGGGATAATAGTCAAAATATGTCTTGCTCATGTACCACGTGAATTTGGTTTGTTACCTGGGAGGACCATTGGCATACTCCTCGCCTTCATCTTTGCCTAGGAAATAATTTCCTACTGTCCTTTGAGAACATCCACTGAGATTTTTTTAGACCCCATTTCTATCATGATAAGCAAATACTCTAAATAACATGAATCATAGTTCATGACATAGCACTAAGTCAAAATAGAGAATTTTTACAACCAATAACCTTACCTAGGACCTTCCTAATTCAACAATAAACAAACTTTATTGTCATCACTTGTAGTATGGTCACCTATAAGAGCTCTATTTTTACCAGTGTCCTCACCTTTGCTGAATATTATAGTCACCTTCACAATACTCCTCTTGGCCATCAGGTGACCATAGTAATATTAAGCAATGAGGTTGGTAGCACTTTTTCTAGCAGAGTTTGTGAACTTAATTGTCATATTTCATATGTACAATGGATTATTTTACACAAAATCATTAATTTTCACCCAAGATACTATGACTTGGAGACACTAGACTTGTCACTATCAATTCTAAGGTGGATCACAAATAATTTATTACATTTAATTATTAAAGTACTTGAGTTTTTAAATAAATTTTTTTTTTTAATTTGGGCAACATAAATTGACATGCATGTGTGCTAAATCAGATTCAAGGTTTTTCCTAATATATCATTATTCTCATTTACAATCCATCTGAATTGTTTCTTTAGATGAGTGAGGAAAGAGAGAAAAAAAGATAGAGAAAGATGACCATGGGGCAATGACTGTTGGTTCAAAACTATGTACAACCAATGATAAGCAATCAGTGTAAATGCCTTCAATAATTGCGTTTAAAGGGCCTCCCTTGACTACCCATTTCATTCACAGTGTTCCCACTCAGTATAGCCTAAAGGAAAGCCAGCTGTGGAGCTGTTCTTCCAGGCCCCCACCTCTTAGAAAGAGTCAGATGGGAGAGAAGCTTATTGACCCTGCTGAGCAGGTGGACGGGAGAGAAGCCTACTGGGAAGCCAGGCAATGAACCACATAAACACTGGCAGAAACTATGCAAACCTTCTAGAACTACCCAATCTAGAGAGATGTTAATTTTAAGAATATGAGCAAACACAAAATGAAATATCTGAGTAATGTAAACAATTGGCTCCACTAAAACTGAATTAAAGCAAAAAAGGACAGAACTTCTGAAATATTCCACTCTGAAGCCTTGGTGAGACCTGAGAAGTTTGAGAAGACAAGACAGAATCAGCAAAGGAACAATATGAGAACAAGAAAGAACTCCTGGGAATGAAAAAATAAAATAAAAAACAGATGGTAGGATTTTGCCACCTAGAAAAATTCATAAGAGTTAGCGGAAAAACTTTTTTAAACTACACATTTTGGTAAGTTGTTGAGTTAAGGGATAATTATAGAGTTTTTTAATCTTCCTGAATCCCCCATAAAAACAAAAAATAGGATCACAAAACCAAAGAACTACAGATAAAACCTACAACAAGAAGACATGAAATGATATTCCCACGAATCTCAAAGAGGAGCAGGTGGGGACCCATGTGGTGTTAGCAGCTCTGCAGACAGGAGCAGAGGAAGGCAATAGGGTGTCTGTCAGCCTTGAGAACAGAAGAGCCCTACAATTGCTAAGGATTTCACTGTCAGGCAAACTGACCTTCAAACATGAATTCTGCAAAGATAGCATTATGGACATACAAGATCTCAGACAATACGTTCCTGCACACCCTTCCTGGAAATCCACAGAAGGACAACCCACAATCAGTCAAAATGACTAGACAGACCTTGATAATAGGATTGGAAGGAATACAGGCAACAGAGGAACAAGTTAAATGACACCACTGGATTCAAACAGAAAATTTCAGAATGTCGGGAATTCTAGAGGAAAAGAGTCCTGAATTCTTCAACAACAAGAAGCAAAAAAAGTGAGGATGAACCTATAGGTTAGAAAACACTTGTGATACATCAAACAATTACAACAAATGGAATTTATTTACATCCTGATTCAAAGGAATTATTTCAAAATAATTTAAATATAATTGGAGAAATGTGACTACTGGATATTTAATGATATTAAGGGATTATTGTATTATTTAGGTGTGAGAATGGTATGGTAGTTATGCTTTTTAAGAAAGAGTTCATGTCTTTTAGAAATGTATGCAATATCTGGTGATTGCTTCAAAATAGTCCAGAGTTGGTGGGGAACATGCAAGAGGGTACAGATGGCATGAGATAGGCTGCAGCATGACAGATGTTGGGTTGGGTGCCAGGGATTTATTATATATTCCTTTAGTTCTGTGTATGTTTGGAATTTCCTATGATAAAAGCTAAAACAAAAATATATAAATTTATAAAATGAGTAGCAAACATTATCCCACAAATGACCAATTAGATAATATAAAGGCAAGAGGGAGTGACCATTCCTAATGGCAACAACAAAAAAAAATACATAAAATACCTAGAAATTAACCTAAGAAATACAAAAGATGTGAAAGAGGAAAAATAAATTACAAAATTTAACTGAAAGACATCAAGGAGTTTAATTAAGAAATTTTATTCTCGAAATGAAAAGCCAACATTTGAAATGTCATTTATCTACAAGTTTCTCTAGCACTTAATGTAATGCCAACCAACATTTTAACCATATTTTTTTACTTGACTAATTAGTCAGAAGTCACCTAATAAATAAAAGATAAGAAAATAATAAAGAAATTTTTGAAAATAATTAAGAAGAGAGAGTATTTGCCTTACCAGTTAACAAAATACATTATATTCTACTCATAGAAAGATTCACTTGTACCCTTTTAAGATAAACCACAGAAGTGATCCCTCCAATCCCCCTCCCTCTACCCATTCTCTCCTCCCCTCCCCTTCTCTCCCCGTATTCTTAGACTGTTATTAGGTTATAGCTTT
>NW_003852421.1:3064771-3097248 GCF_000181295.1 Otolemur garnettii | reverse complement strand
ATGCTGGAGGTGGCGGGTTCAAACCCAGCCCTGGCCAAAAACTGCAAAAAAAAAATAAAGTTGAAATGCTTTCTTATCAAGGCACTTTATAGTTTTAAAAGAAATGATTAAGTATACAACATACTAATACATTTATGAAAAAACTCCAAGATACACTCCAGAAAATAAGGTACAGAGTATGTGAATAATTTCCTACTTTTATGTACATAAAAGGAGGAAAAGTAGACATCTATATTTGCATTTGTTTCTGTACACAAACATAAACTCTGAAAAAATACATAAGGCATATCACAGTACCTGTCATGGTTGGCTGAGGGGAGCACAGAAACTGGATGGATGGGCACAAAGATTTTTCAGTCTGCGATTTTAGAGGGTTTGTTTTATTTTTTCGAGTTATGTAAATGCATTGCTCATTTTAAAAGTTAGAGAAATAAATTTGATTTTAAAAATTAAAATATTTTCACCATAACAGATGCTATAAACAAATTAAATTGACAAATGAGAATAGAGGGAAATGTTTATCACCACCTGAATAACAAAGAGTTAAACTACTTAATATACATAAAGTTCTTAAAATTAAAGAAGGAGAAGGGAACCACTTGGAACAAAATACATAAGTAAATAATTTACCCCAACCATCCCCAAAGAAAGCAACCTAAAAATGCTCAAAGCCTGGAGAAATTCCAAGTCAAATAACAGATATTTTTGCCTTCCAAATCAGCAAGATTGGTAATACCTAATGTTGGTGAGAATGTGAGTGAAACAGAAGTTTACACAGGTGGTGGTGGTGATATAAATTGGTATAATCCACTTCGACCTATTTTTAACCCCACCCTCTCTGCAATGCTGCATCTGCTAAAGTTTGTAATGATTCATACCTCACTAAATTCAAAACCAATTTTCAATATGTGTCTTTTCCACATCTTTCCTACTTTGGCTTATGTGACCCTATTAACCCCATTCATTTATTCATTAAAAGCATTTATATATTCCAGGAATTTTGCTAAGCTATTGAGATAAAATAATAAGCAAAAACAAACCTGGTCCCTGACCACAGCAAGCTTATAGTCTACAGGTTTTCCCTCTCTCTGGTTTCTTTTCAGCCTCCTTCCTCTGCCTCCAGGCAGCCTTTAAGTGCTAGAGTACCCCTCACCCCTCAGGACCAAAGCCTTCTCTTCTCACTTGATCTGTCTGCTAGGGGGTTCACTGCCTTAGCCTCGATCACCAATTTACATCTGATACACCACTCATCTATACTCCAGACTGGTGTGTATTCACTCAGACAATCCACAGGTGTTGATCAACATAATTTAAGTGTGCCATGGAAGTTTAACTATAGATTCAAGTGTGCCATGAGATAAAAATGGTTGAAAAACACCTATCTGGACTCATTACCAGGCCCTGCACTAGTTAGCTCCTGTGAAACAACTCTATTTGACAGTGATTAAAAGAATGTAGTAGACCTGTATGTGCTGACATGGAAAATTATCATGTCATTAAGTTTTAAAAATAGGTTACAGAGCTTATGGACTTCTGTTTCTAAAATGGCAGTTTAGAAAATAAGCTGGGTTTGTTCACCATACACCACAGAAAAGCAAATCCAAAAATAATGCTGAGATTTTCACTAGCAACAACCCAGAGTTCAAGTATGAGGATGAGACACTTTCTGGGGCCATAGACAGGTGTCAAAACTATAGCAGAAGAGAGGAGAATCTTCTGCATTCATCATGCTTTTCCCACCAATTCTGCCTGGTACCAACCATGCAGCAAATCTCTTCCCAATTCATGGTTTCTACACCAGAAAAAATAAAATTCAAGCAGCTTCCCTATCTTCTCAGGTTCTCTAGTTGGAAACCTGTCCTTGGCTTCACCCACAGGAAGCATTATTATTGCCTGAAAGCAGAATTATCCATGAGGTCAGACAGAAACAAAGAGGAACAGTGTGACTACTATCCTTAGCCCTGGAAACTCTGTTCTGTAACTTGGCCAAAGGAGACACCCAATTAGCGTGGCTATTCAGCAGCACCACTGCACAGTCCTCAGGTCCCTTGGGCATAAACCCCTGGCCAGCCTTCCTACACTGCCAAGATAATCCCTTTGGGACCTCCTCCATTTGAGAAAGACAGTCCTCCAACCATTTATTAGAGCTGAGGTGAAACTGGACTTAAGGTACCACCTAGAGCTGAAAGGGACCTAGTTTCAGTGACCTAATAGTAAAGATTCACTAAGCAAATTTATTCAACAAAACCAAAACAAGCTGGATAAATAAAACTATAATATTCCTTCAATGCAAAGCCATCAATGTATACCTACAACAAACAACAGTAAACATAAAACCATGATTTCCACAAATCATGGTGGAAATAAAAAATCCAATAACTGATACTAATGAAATGGTAATTTATGAGCTCTCTGACAAAGAATTCAAAATAGCAGTTTCAAGGATACTACATAATACCAAGATAACACAATAAAGCAATTCAAAATTTACCAGCGAAGTCAAACAAAGAGATTGAAATAGTTTTTTAAACCCAGAAATCTTAGACCAAGAAATACATTTGCTGCCCTGAGGAACTCTTCAGAAGTTCTCAGTAGCAGAATAAACCATGCAAAGGAAAGAATAAGTGAGTTCTAAGAACAGCTATTTAAAATACAAAGTCAGGAGAGAAATAATAAAAAAAGAAATAAAAGGAATGAAGACTGCCAACAAAATATAGAAAATTGCCTCAAAAGACCAAATCTAAGAATTATTGGCATTTAAGAAGATGACCAAGAGCAAGGGTAGGAGAATTATTCAAAGAAGTAATAATAGAAAACTTCCAAAAACTTGAGAAGATGTATGTACCCAGTTACAGGAAGGTCTTAGAATAAACAGCTTCAGTGCAAATAAGACCACTCCATGGCATATAATCAAACTCTCGAAGGTCAAAGACAAAGAGAAGATTCTAAAAGAAGTGAGAGAAAAGAAGCAAAAGGAAGCAAAAAGGAGAGACATAGTATAAAGGAGCTCTAATTCATCTGGCAATAGACTTCTCAAAGAAAATCATACAGGCCAGGAGGGAATGGAGTGACATTTTCAAAGTACTCAAAGAAAAAAACTGCCAGCCAAGAGGATGTCATCCAGTACAATCATCATTCAAACATGAAAGATGGAGAGTCCTTCTCATATTAAAAAAAAAAAAAAGCTGAGAAAATGCATCACCACCAAACTTATCTTGCAAGAAATGCTAGTGGGATTTCTTCAATATCAAAGAAAAAACATTAACATGTGAAAGAAAACTTTTCAAGGTATAAAACACACTGGTAAAATTAATTACTTGAACAAAACCAGAATGTACTATTACTACACTATTGGCATACCATCTATTCATAACTGTACTATGAAGTCCAAAAGACAAATATATAAAGAAATCAATAACAGCTTCAGCAGTCTGTTAAGAGATAGGTAATATAAAAATATGTAAACTGAAAAAACTAAAAGTCAAAATATGTGGAGGGGGTGGAGTGAAAGTATAAATTTTTTTTGCCTTTGTTTCTATTTTTTTATTTGTGATATAAGTCACCATCTCTTTAAAATAACCTGTTGTGCCTATGAGATGTTTTTTGTAAGCTTCATAGAAACCATAGTGCAAAATCTATAATAAATTCACTAACATAAAAAGCAACAAATTAAAATATACCACCAGAGATGATCACTTAACCACAAAAAGAAGAGAGTAAAAAAGGAAGAAAGGAAGAGAGGAGTCTCAGAACAACCAGAGGACAAGTACAAAATGGCAATAGTAAATCCTTATCACTAATAACACTGAATATAAATGATCTCAATTCTCCAACTAATAGGCATAGAGTAGCTGAACGGATAAAGAAACAAGACCCAATTATATGCTGCCTTTAAGAAATCACTTTTCCTATAAAGACACACAGACTGAAAGTGAAAGATATTCCATGCAACTAGAAACCAAAAAGGAGCAGGAGTTGCTATACTTATATCAGATAAAATATACTATAAATCAAAGACTGTGAAAAAGAAAAAGACAAAGAAGGGCACTATACAATGAAAAAGAGGTAAATTCTGCAATCATATAATAATTATAAATAACTATGCACTGACATCAGAGCTCCTAAGCATCTAAAGCAATTATTAATAGATCTGAAGGGAGAGATAGACTGCAATACAATAATGGTAGGGAACTTTAACACTCCACTGTCAGTAATGGAGAGATCATTCAGAAAGAAAAGAAAAGAAAGAAATAGTGAAATTAAACTACACACTAGATCTAATAGGCCCAACGGATATTTACAGACCATTTCACTCAACTGCTGTAGAATACATTCTTTTCATGAACACATGAAACATTTTCCAAAATAGACCATATCTTGGGCTACAAAACAAGTCTGAACAAATTCAAAAAAACAGAAATCATATCAAGTATCTTTTCCAACCACAATAGAATAAAACTAGTAATCCGTAACAAGAAAAATCTTGAAAAATATACAAACACATGGAAATAAAACAATATGCTCCTGAACAACCAATGGGTTAATGAATAAATTAAGAAGTAAATTTTAAAATGTCTTGAAACAAATGAAAACAGAAATAAGACATACCAAAATTTATGGGAGCTAATAAAAGCAATAATAAGAGGCAAGTTTGTAGTAATAAATACCTATATCTGAAAAGTAGAAAGACTTCAAATAAATAACTTAATGATGCACCTCAAGGAACTAGAAAAGCAAGAACAAACCAAACCCCAAATTAGCAGAAGGGAATAAATAATAAAGATCAGAGGAGAAATAAAAACCAAAAGTGAAATTAACACAAAAAAATACAAAAGTTCAAAGAAAAAAAAGTTGTGTTTTTTTAAAAGATAAACAAAATTCACAAACTTTTAGCCAGACTAAGAAAATAAGATCAGAAACCAAAAAAAAAAAAAGAGAGAGAGAGAGAGAAATGGAAAAAAAGGAGGTAAAAATTGAAACCCCAGAAACACAAATAATCATTAGAGACATGAACAACTACATGCCAACAAGTTGGAAACCCTAAAAGAAATGGATAAGTTCCTGGATGCATACAACTTACCAAGATTGACCCATGAAGAAATGGAAAACTTCAACAACCAATAACAAGTAATAAGATTAAAGCTATAGTAAGAAGTATTCCATCAAAGAAAAACACAGAATCTAATGTATTCACTGTTGAATTCTACTATACATTTGAAGAACTAATACCAATCCTACTCAAATACTCTTCAAAAGAATTTAAGAGGAGGGAATACTTCCAAACTCATTCTATAAGACCAGCATTACTCTGATAACAAAATAAGCAAAGACACAACAAAAAAAAAAAAAAGAGGAAAGAAAGAAAACAAGCTAATATCATTGATGAAAATAAATGCAAAAATCCTCAACAAAATACTAGCAAACCAAATGCAACAACATATTAAAAAGATTATTCACCATGATTGAGTGCGAGTTATCCCAAGGATGCAAGGATAGTTCAACATATGCAAATCAATAAATGTGATACATCACATTAACAGAATCAAGAACAAAATCATATAATTGTTTCAATAGATGCTGGGAAACCATTTGATAAAATTCAACATCACTTTATGATTAAAAAATAAACCCTCATCAAAATGGGTGTAGAAGGAACATATCTTAAAATAATAAAGGTTATATATGGCGAATCTATGGCTAATGTACCTAGTGGGGTCTTTCTTCTTTACCATCTTTACCACCTTTACTACTATTGCTCAACGTAACACCGCAAGTTCTGGCCAGAGCAATTAGACAAGAAAAAGAAATAAATGGCATCCGAATTGGAAAACAATTTGCTAAATTAGCTATACTTGCAGATGACAGGATCTTACACCTAAAGAAACCTAAAGATGCCACCAAAAGCTATTAAAGATGATAAACGAATTCAGTGAAGTTGCAGAATATAAAATGAATATACAAAATCAGTAACATATACCAACAGTGGACAATCTAAAAAAATCAATAAAACAAGTGTGCTTACATTAGCTACAAAAACTATAAAATATCTAGAAATTAACCTAACCAAAGAAGCGAATGATCTATTTAAGGGAAACTATAAAACTCTGATAAAAGAAATTAAAGAAGGACAGCAAGAAAGGGAAAAATCTTCCATCAATTAGAAGAATTAATATTGTTAAAATGACAATACTATGAAATAACTTGCAAAGTCAATACAATCACTATATAATTACTGATGACATTCTTCACATAAATGGAAAAATAATCCTAAAATTTATATGACAAAAGACCCAAAGAGTAAAGCAATCCTTAGCCAAAAAAAAAAAAAAAAAAGCCAGAGGCATCATACTACTTGATTTCAAAATTTAGCACAAAGCTATAGTAACCAAAAGAGCATGGAACAGACTAGAGAACCCAGATATAAATCCACAAACTTGTAATCAACCCATCATCAAGAAAAATGCCAAGAACATACAATAAGAAAAAAATAGTCTTTTTAATAGTTTTGGAAAATTGGATAACAATATGCAGAAGAATGAAACTAGATTCCCAGCCCGGCTCACTACATACAGAAATCAAATCCAAATGGATTAAAGATTTAAATTAAATGCCTGAAACTATGAAATGAGTAGAAAACAATATTGGGGAAATGCTCCAAATGGACCTTGGTCTAGGCAAAGATTTTTTGGATAAGAACTCAAAAGTACAGATAACCCGAACAAAATTAGGCATTCAGATTACATAAAGCTAAAAAGCTTCTGCACAGCAAAGGAATCTACAAAGTAAATAGACAACTCACAAAATGAGAGAAAATATTTGCAAACTATGCATCTGGCAAGGGATTAAAAATCAGAATATATAAAGAGTTCAAACAACTCAGTAGCGAAAATTAATTAATCCAATTAAAATGGACAAAAGATATGACCAAACATTTCTCAAAAGAAGACCTACAAGTGGCGAATGAGTATATTTAAAAATGCTTAACCACTAGTCATCAGAGAAATGCAAATCAAAGCCACAATATTTCACCCAAGTTAAAATGTCTTACCTTAAAAAGGCAGACAATAACAGATACTGGCAAAGATGTAGAGAAAAAAGAACACTTATCCACTGTTGATGGGAATGTAAATTACAGCCATCATGGAGGCTCAGTGGTAGGCTGCTGGTCCCATATACAGAGGGTGGCAGGTCCAAACCTGGCCCTGGGCAAACTGGAACAAAAAAATAACCGGGTATTGTGGCGGGTGCCTGTAGTCCCAGCTACTCGGGAGGCTGAGGCAAGAGAATCACCTAAGCTCAGGAGTTGGAGGTTGCTGTGAGCTGTGTGACGCCACAGTGCTCTACCAAGGGTGATAAAATGAGACTCTGTCTCTATAAATAAATAAATAAATAAATAATAGAACTATTATATGATCCAGCAATTCCACTAGTGGGAGTATACCCAAAAGAAAAAAAATCAATATACCAAAGAGATATCTGCACTCCTAATGTTTACTGAAGCACTATTCACAATAGCTGAACTATGAAATCAGTCTAAGTGCCCATCAGTGGCTGAATGGATAAAGAAAATGTGGTATCTATACACAATGGCATGTCATTCAGGCATAAAAAGAATGAAATCCTGTCATTTGCAACAACATGGCTGGAAGTGAAGGCCCTTATGTTAAGGGGATAAGCTGAGCACAGAAAACTAAATATTGCATACTCTCACTTATGTGTGGGAGCTAAAAAAGTGGATCTCAAGAAGACAGAGAGTACATTGGTGGTTACCTGAAGCTAAGAAGAAGAGGAAGAGGGTTATAAAGGGAAACAAAGGAAGAATATGAATGGATTTATTACCACGAACTTACGCTTAAAGTGGTAAAGATAGTAAATTACATATGTATATTTTCTCAATTAAAACTTAATTTTAAAAAGGAAGTTATAGGGCGTTCCCATTTTTAATACACATTTTAAACCTTATACATATATTTGGGGTGTGTGCATATGTGTATGTACAGTGTACATATATATAGAATGAGCCTCTCCAGTTTTAATTGTGTTTTATTTGTAGAGTGTGATTACAGGGGAGAAATTCACTTTATACATTGTGTATTTTATCTTTAGATCATGTAATACACATATACTACTTCTTATAACAAAAACAATAAAACATTTAATTCTGTTTAAAAATTTATTTGGGGATTACCCATTTTTTAGTGCTTCTAAGTTGGGGTTTTATAGTTGATTCTGTCTGAACTTTTAGTTGACCTAAGGAAGAATGCACCAGTAGGTAAAGAAGCCTGATTGACAGGTACCTCCATAGCTTCAGTGCATAGGAGTGAGAAGGATGCTATAAAAGTGCTGCTTAGCGCATCCCAACTGTTATTTCGAAATTGAAGGTAGACAAAATGATTATGCAAATGAAATCAACAATAATATTATTCATAGTGATAAGAGTATGCTGAAAACTGATGAATTTGCATGTTGTAATTTTTGCACGAAGTAAGTTTTATTTGTGCTCCTACTTTAACAGCATGTACTCTCCAGCTTGTTAATATTACTTATGAAGTGACAGTCGAGAAGCATCAAGTCTCTTTTTATAAGTTCAGCCATTTTTCCGAAATTGGGTAGGCCATATTTTCTTTGTAAAAGGACAAGTTTTGAGATCTGCAAAGGCTGATTCATTACTCACATGTTTATAAAATACGTTTTACGAATACCATAAAAATTGTAATGCTATTTGCTTTACTTCTCTAGCCAACACTTTGTGGAGATGCATCAAAATTCAGAAATGCGTACAGCAATGTGTGGTGCAAATGAACACTTCATGTGTATAGAAGAGGAGAAAGGGAAAAATTGAGAACATTTGCTCATTTAGCAAACAGGTCAGAGCCACGCCTTTGGCATTACACATAGCCTTAGTGCATGTTCCATTGCTGGCTTCCATAAAGCCCAAATTCTCCAGCTCCTTTCTCCCCATCAGAACATAGTTGTAACACCAGCATTGCTAGATCAAAACACTTTCAAGTTCCTCAAATAGAAGACACATGAGATAACTACAGAGAGAAAGAAGGGTCATGACCTTGACCTGTCCCTAGTCGGGAATCTGTTGATGAAGCTGCTCCATAAAGGTATTGTAGAAAATGTTCCGTATTTGTTTCATGCTCCATTCTAATAGTCTTGTCACTTGTCTGAATACCAACAGTGATCACAATGGCTGTTCTGTTGGGAAATTACCATAAATAATAAGTAATACTCCAGAGTTTAGGAAGGGCACCATGTCATTTTTTAAAAATCTTCACCTGCCAGTATTAAAAATAATCTCATGAAATAAACTTAACATATTAAGCATTATTTTCTCACAGCTGTATCTCTTCTCAGCTAACATTCCATTCCTTCTGAAAATGTCACGAGCAATTGTTTTGCTAACAACACAATCTATTTTCCTGCTCTTCCAGCTGTTTATAACTCCTGAGAGAGAATGGCAGGGGAGAATATATTTTGTTTTGTTTTTTTATTTCTGTGTTTGTTGTTTTTCAAAAATGAGGCCATTTCAAGTGGTGATGCTAAGGGGGCTACTTACTCATTGGTGGCTCCTTTATGCTTTCTCTTATCTTCCCTTCAACACATGAGTTTTATGCATATTGACCAGCCAGTTCTCTGTGGGTTCACAGGCTCCAACTAGCAGCACCTGACAACAAACATGATGGGGGCCTCCATTTCATGATCTGATCAACAAACATGATGGGGGGCCTCCATCTCATGATCTGATCTACACTCAGCACCATACTAGACTTCCTTTTCTCTTCTTCAGTCTCCACTCCCTTGTCTGACTCAGCAACTCTTTTAATGGTCTCTGAACACTCAGAAATATTTTGGTCATTGCTAAGCCTGGTGTGGTAGCTCACACCTATAATCCTAGCACTCTGGGAGGCCAAAGTGGGAGGATCCCTTTGTTTCCTAAGGATCCCTGATATGATTATCTCTCAGCAATTATTCAGGGGCAACCCAAGGGATCCTCCCACTTTCCAGGGTCTTGCACACAAGAGTGTGTGACCCTGTCTCTACTAAAAATAGAAAAAATTAACCAGGCATCATAGCAGACATCTATAGCCCCAGCTACTAGTGGCGCTGAGGCAGGAGGATCACTTGAGCCCAGGAGTCTGAGATTGCTATGACCTAGGCTGAGGCCATGGCACTCTAATCTAGGTGACAGAGCAAGAATCTGCCCTCCCCCAAAAAAATATTTTGGTCATTGCTTGCTGTGGACTAGAAACAAGCAGGTCTGAGGTAGCCCCAAAGAGATGTACTCTCCTAATCTCCAAGGTGAGGGGGCCCCATGCTGCACAACTCAGTCCCCATGCCATGGCACTGCTCCAGATCCACGCCCAGGATGACATGCACCCCACCCAGCTGAGTCTCCACATCCTCCACATGGTCCATTTGGTGTCATTATGGAGCCACTTTACCACATCCATCCAGCCCCTCAAGGACAGACTGGTAAAAAATCCAAACTATGAACCTCTTCTACATTTCCTTACCTCTAAAATACACTGGGATCCCCCAGAACTAAAAAGGACAGAAAATCTAAAATCAATACCCCCTGGTTCCTAAAAGTGTTCATAACAGCACCCAAAACACACACCTTACCCTCTACCCCAGGCTACTTCCAGCTTTATATTGACCACTTAGACTTCTATCAGCACCAGGGGAGCTGCAGGTGATTCTAGAATATCTACAGCCAGCCCGGAGAACAGAGTGTGGGTGAGGATACCA
This sequence comes from Otolemur garnettii, assembly GCF_000181295.1. Classification (NCBI taxonomy): domain Eukaryota; kingdom Metazoa; phylum Chordata; class Mammalia; order Primates; family Galagidae; genus Otolemur; species Otolemur garnettii. The sequence continues at coordinate 3,086,490 of NW_003852421.1, read as the reverse complement.
GTCATCACAGTATACTTCCCCTCTCATCTCCTGGCCCATGGCAATAACATCACAACGTGTCCCTTAAACCACAAAGGGTGGAAGAAAACACCCCTGTGTTCCTACCTATGCTGTCAACCCTGGCTCATTCACATGCTGGCCAGTGTAGGACCACTCAGCAGGAGCCACCTGAAGCCTTTCTAGTTCAAGGTCACAGGGACAGGAACTATAAAACATTTTTTAAAATATGTATATAGTTTGGGGCACTCCATTTCCCCTTCCTCAGTTTTCCCATCTGAGAAATAAAACAAGGGAATTAGAACAAATAGTCCTTGATAGAATTCCCAGCACCAATCAAACAAACAGGATGTGGGTGGTGACACAGTGTGGCGAGAGGATCCTTTCTGGAAACCTACTGGACATTGTGCAGACTGATCATGTCAATTCTGTCTTATGCATCGAATCCAAGCTCTCTGTTGTAACACTCTGCAACAAGTGACCAACACTATTATTATTAGAACTGTTTTGCTACATATCTCTTATGCTATGTTAACAGATGTCCATAATCTCCAGCTTGAAGCACTGTAAAATCTTGTCAGAAATTGTCAGAGGGAAAAATGTATTCAATTTGATTTTGATTGACTAAAATATAGTCCTTAGAATATCCGTTCTGCCATCGTTCTCTCACTCCTACCATTCTGGAAAATAGTTTACCACAAATAAGTTCACCCATACTTCTGTCAGTGTACAATTAGAACATTCTGGCATTCTGGCCTTATGTTTTTTCAGACTACATTTGTTTATATTCTTTCCCTAGTCAAATGTCAAGAATTATTAAACATTCATAAGAAACTCATTTTGATCCCTTGCTATAAACTGGTAAGTCTTGATAAGTCTTATAACCTTCATGTCTGAAATACTAAAATAGAACCTATCTTTTCCAAATACAAACAAAGTACAAAAAGGGGGAATAAATGCCAGAAGTCACAATAGGTTAAAAGACACAGGTCAGATGAGGTCCTTATAAAAAACTCTATAAGAAAGTCCTTCATTTCATCCCTTATGTATGCATTGATTGAAGGCTGAGGCATACAACCCCAATATTGACAACTTCCTGATTGATTAGATCCACAATACTCTAAATCTGATTTAGTTTTAGTGTAACTATGACCCCAAAGAAGCCAGGCATTTTTATTCTTGTATTAGTCATTGGCTACAGTAGATTACCTGGCTTGGAGGTTTGGTATAGCCTTCCACCTTCAGTAAACAAAAGACTCCTAGTAATGGAGGGGGAATCTCAAAACAGCTACAGCTGTGTGATCTAGCAGGCAACACTCCAGCCTGGCAGCTGTGAGCTGGAGACACCAGCCCAATGAAGGTGAGGTGGGCAGGCACCGGCAGCATCTGCTCCATGGCTGTAGCCCAGAACTGCCTCTGGAGCTAGGGGAACAGAGGGACAGTTTTCTCCAAAGCCAAATCAAACATTGTACTCAGGACAATGAGTGTTCCTGAATGCCTCATAATTTAGAATTATCAGAGAACATTTTTTGAGTGTAGGGAAAGACAGTAACAATAGTCACCCTTGGGGACTGCCATCCATTGGTTGATTGATTCAGAAAATACATGTTAAGTTCCTAATATTTGCCAGTCTAGACTTTGGAGCTCTATGGATAAATAAGCCTTATCCCTGCCCTTGAGTTCCTCACCATCTAGTGATGAAGACAGACATTCGAACAGGTGATGATAGCTGAGTTATGGGATATGTAATGGCAGAGATACAGGAACACCTGCAAAGAACAACTGTTGCCTCGTTTTGACTTACTCTGGTCCAGGTACTAAAGATTTATACACACTATCCTATTTAATTGTCACAATGATCCATAAAGCATATGAGACAAATGAGGCACAAGAGGATTAGATATCTTGCCTAAGGTCACACAGTTAGTAAGTCCAATTTTCTGACTCATGACTGACTACCAATCCCATGCTTTAGACTACACATGTGCTGTGGCACATTAAGCTGGGAGGGAAGAGAGAAGAAATAGAGAAAGAACTATTTCTATAATTATTTAATCTATAAATTCCAAATGGTAGGGGACTGGGGAGACAAAATGGGATGATTTCTAGGGCTGACTGAGTACAGCAAACACCATACTTTTCTGCATTCTAAGTAACTGGCTTATTTTATAGGCAGTTTCATAAACTGCTCAATGATGGTTTTGAAGAAAAGAAAAATAAAGTCATGTGCCAACCTGATATGTCTTATCTGCTGAAGCAAGGTAAAACTTTTATGTGTATTTTTTCTCTAAAATAAGGGATATTTTTTTATCACTGAGGCTACCAATACATCTGTAAGTGCAGAATTGTTCATTATTTATATAGCAACACAAATGCATGTGCCAATTTATTACACATAGCACCTGCTGAACAATGAACTCCCTTTCCCAAAGAGCTAAGAAGAGGACAATACAGAGTGATATAATGCAAGACAACCATAATCTAGACAAATAAAGGGTAGTTTGGGTTCTTTATGGCCAGAAAGTTTCATAGAACAAAAATCATTCTGTGTTTGAAGTACTCCATGATAAGACTTTGTACATTGTATTTGTAAAATATGGATTCTTCTGATCAGATACATCATTTCTATGGGCTTCAGGAAACCAATGAAACCATGTTGTGAAATCTTCTCTTTGGAAATCAGAGTTGACAAAAGGGCAGTGGTTTAGGAAATGGAGTGGAAGAGTGCATAGAAAAGATAAAACAGGATATGACAATTAATATATAAGCGATCGTGGTGTAGAAAGAATTTGCTTGGCAGTTAGAGAAGGATTAAGTGTTACAGAACAGTGTTTCATAGTTGGGCAATGGATAAGAATAAGGCCAACATGTTTCAGTGCAAATTATTTACTTTCATCTGTGGCCACAAATTCAATCTTATGGTATACAGAAGCAAGTCACAAATACGGCTTGTAGATTATAAAAGGAAACTGGCTAACGCATGGCTTGAGAGAGAGAAGTTTTGACTGTTTGGAGAAAGTTATTCAAGTGAGTTTTTATAAAGATGGTGATGATGACAGCTAATATTAGTGATATGACTTAAGTTAGTTAGAGATACAGTGTAACTGTGTCATTAAAATATCCACTAGCCAACTAATAGTAGGTTCAGTGGTCGGTCATGTTATTTCTTTTCTAAGCCAGAGACACTTTTGATGGGAAAAATGACATTATTAATAATTACCCTAACACAGTATGGGTAAAAAAAAAAATGACTGTTTCAGGTAAAACTGGACATGCAGTTACCCTAAGCTATGTACAAAAATTCCTGAGCTATGTACAAAAATAAGGAAATTGAATAGGTTAGCAAGAAAAATCTATGAGAACTGAATCCTTTTTACTCATCTTCAGCCTTCAAGGAAGTCAGTTACTCTCCAGGAAATAGGATAAATACCAGACTACACTCCACAGAGCCTATTGCCTAGCAGTCAAAATTAGGTTGCAGACCAGTTTGAAGAGTGAGTTTGTCCTTATCATTTACTGCAGTTCTTAATAAGTTTTATTGACTCCAAAGAAGCTTTGAAGAAAAAAGGAACTCTTTAAGATGTGTGTAAAAACAATATAAAGGGCATGTTTGGCAGTATTTCTGGCTCATTGCTTTGGAATATATGACCTGACGAATGTGAGTTAGAATTTATCCATCCAGCAACTCTCTTCACTGTTCAACAGAAGACAATGGACTTGTTAAAGTATAGACCAGAGTTTCTCAACTTTGCCACTGTTGACATTTTGGGCTGGTAATTCTTTGTCCTGGGGGGCTATATGCATTGTAGGATGTTTAGCATCTCTTTGGCTTCTACCCACTAAATGCCAACATTATTCTCTCCCTAGCTGTGACAAACTGTCTTCAGTCATTGCCAAGTATTCCCTACAGGAGAAAAATCACCTTCAGTTAAGAACTGCTAATACAGACCATGACCCTTTTTTGCCATTCCAACCACTGCAAACTTAGTCTATGACTTGAAGACCTATAAGTCCTTGCATCTTTCTTTTGGAAGGATCTGAAAGGAAATAAATCCTCTCTTCCACTTATTAAAGCCACTGTAACATCCTTGGGCTAGATTGCCTGGATTCTACTTGGCTTTCCCAACTGATGTTGGGATTTCATTTTCTTGTGAGATAACCTATTTCATGTTTAGACATATTGAATGTGTGAAAATTCAATAACTTGGAGCTGAACTCATCTTCCTTGTGATTCTCTTTCCTCATAACTTTTCCAAGAAAGCTCTATAGGAGGTGTCTCCTCCCTCTTCTGCCACATAGCCCCTCTAATATTTGTAGTCTTTTATCTTCCCAAAGAAGCTTCTCTCTGTCTGTCCATAATAAGTGCCCTAAAAAACCTCCTAGTTTCTCTCTCTGTCTCAGGACTTTCCTAGTTATGAAAATTATGATGGCAGTGAAGATGATGATAATGGGAGTAGCAGTGATGACACTGATGGTGATGATGATATTGATGGTAATTATGGTGGTGATGACTATCATGGTGATGAGGGTGATAGTGTTGGTAATGAGCATGATGGTGGCGATGGTGCTGGTGGTAATGATGGTGATGGTGGTGATAATAATGGTACTGAGAGGGATAGTGATAATGATGATAGCAGTGGTGGTGGTGGTGATGATGATGGTGGTAGTGGTATAAATGATGATAATGATGGTGGAGGTAATGGTGGTGATGAAGGTAATTATGATGGTGGTGATATTGGTGCTGATGACATTAGCCACCATGTATTGAGTTCCTTCTATGTACTATGTTCTTTATCCATCACAATGCAATCCAGTGTACCCAGCATACTTGCTACCCTAAGGAAAGTTGGAAAATTAATCTATCTAACGTGTCACTTCCACCAAGTCACTCTTACTTCATGAATCTACCCTGGATCTCTACTGTATAGTTCTAGGTTTTCAGTCTTTCTTGAGCTGTGTCCATTTCTAAGACAATAGATAGTTTAAGTTACTATTAAATGGAAAATAGATTCTCCACTTTTATCCACTAGATGTTCCAATTCTATCTGCCTCGTCTTCACTGTCCCCCAACCTCATGTGAGCCCCACCACAGACAAATAAAACCACAACTATACACACCTTAATCTTTCTTTCTCTGGAGTATTCTCCAACTGTCTCTACACCCACTCGAATCACGTTCTTCCTATAAAGCCAGGATGAAGTCCTTCTCAATTTGCTTCCATTCACTCACATTTTCTAGTATGTCTTTGTGCCAAACACAGTGAACTCCCGGACCACCTCTTAGATTACTCAGGACAGTGATGAAATTTGGTCATTAACCAGAGTTCTCAGCTTCCTTCCTCCTAGTTCAATCTACTCCCAACAATTCTGTCTGGCCAGTTCAGGTTATTCTCCTCCATCATCCTCCAGAGAGTCTTTACCAACCTACCTTCTGAGGCTGTATAAAGCAAAATTAAGAGAACAGAAGACATATAAACAAAAAGAAAGAAAAAAAAGAGAGAGAGAGTTAAGAGAGACAAAAGTGACAAAATAAAAGGTATGGCTGGGTGTCAGAAAAAATAAGGGTGCTAAGTTTAAGAGGCTTGTGAGCAGCCAAACCCATTGGCGCCCTTAGGGAAGAAAGAAATAGACTTCTGCAGAGTATCACTGCAGGTTAAAAATTAGATCACATTTAATGTTTTTGAGCCACAGGGAACATTTCTAACTACTTTTGCCTACTGGATTGTGCTTATTTGAATGCAAGAGCATAAAAAGCCTAGGCTATGTGGTCCTTGGTTTATGTTTGTATTATAATTATACTTACCATCTAAACTGTGACACTTTTGAGAAGAAAAGAGAAGACTATTAATAATTATTCTGGGATAACAGACATACCAGGACAGTGCTGGGAAAATCATAATTTCCAGCCACTCAAACTGCAATCTAATGAAATGTGTTAAATAAAGGAATGAGATGTGCCCAGGACATATTAATTGAGCTACTCACCCAGCCAGTGTCAAGAGAGAGGAGAACAACTCGGGAGAAGAAAAATCTTCCCACTGCCATAGGCCTAGCTAGAGTGAACTTTCTCTTTCATAAATTAAACACCCTATATCACTTGTTATGAACTAAATTACACTATATCTCATGTTATGTGAATCATTATGAAAGTTTTGAGATACATTGAAATCAAGAAATATAAAATCCACATGGATACAAACAAATGAAGCCTTCTCAGCAACACCAATAAGCCAAGCAAATTGAAACTCATGCAGGTGAATCAGAAAAAACTCTGTTGACCGTGTTTCTTAGAAGTAAAATAATGGACCATAACAAAGTCTGTCTCAAAACTTTTGTATTGATCTACCCATTTGCTATTTTCTTTTATTTTAAGACACAGAGTCTCACTTTGTCACCCTTGGTAGAGTGCTATGGTGTCAAACTCACAGCAACCTCCAGCTCTTGGGCTTAGGCGATTCTCTTGCCTCCTGAGTAGTTGGGACTATAGGCCTCCACCACAACGACAGGCTATTTTTTGTTGTTGTTGCAGTTTGGCCAGGGCTGGGTTCAAACCCGCCACCTTTGGTATATGGGGCCACCACCCTACCCACAGGCGCTGCCCCTATTTGCAATTTTTTGTAGAGTGCTGACAAAGAATAAAACCAAAAGAACACTTCAATCTTTTACATCATCAAAAAGAGGTATTATTATTTTATATCCCTCACAATACTGGCAGTGTAGGAGATACAAAAAGAAAGGGAACACAATAAATGTGTGTTGTCTGAGCAATCTTGTTCCTCTGCACCATGATTTTCAGTAGGTGTGCCATGAGAGGATCATAGGTGTGCTGTGAAAAATTTTTTAAATCATTAATTAAATTATTTTCAAAAGAAGTTCAAAGCACCATAAGTATATTCTTTTATTTACTTTTTTTGGATCAACATAATGTAAGTGTGCATGGACATTTAACTATAAGTTCAAGTGTGCCATAAGATAAGAAAGGTTGAAAAACACTGTCCTCGACCAAGGGATGTGCCCCCATTTTCCAATTATTTTGAAATAGCCTTTGAGCAAACGGTCAGTAATGGGGCAATAGCATAATATCAATACTTTCAGGCAAGCATGCAAACATTTCTGTTTTTGATTAATGGAGAGGAGAGTGAACTAGACTCTCATTTACTAGGCTTCCCCCAACATCCCAAACCGCCACTTAGCAGCCCAACACATTATACACCTACACTGCCAAGTGAAAGTAAACACGACTTGTCTTCAGCTGCAAAAAAGATGCTTATTAGGCTCACCATCACTTTCCTCTCTCCTCACCTAATCTGCTGCTCAACACTACACTAGTTGGGTTGAGTTAATAATTTCCAGTACTGTTCTGTAACCAGGGGGGAAGGTCTGGGGGAAAGTCTACTATCTCTCTTTTTCAGTTAAGTTCATTGCAATGCAGAACCTCAGACAGCAGGAAATCCACCCTGCAACCACTGCCTTAGCAGCTCCTCTGGGGCAGCAAATTCCTGGCAGTGGGGGAGCACAGTGTGCAAAGTCATCTCTTTGTGCCCTTCAGACAGTGATGCTAGAGTGGTGAAAATTGGAAAGGACCAATGAAATATACTGTAGTAAATACCTGGATGTCAGACAGGAATGCCACAGGTGGAGAAGGGAACAAACGCATGGTAACCCAAGATGGGGCTTTTGGTTTAGATATCAAGTTCACCCTGGCTTTTTGCCAGTGACAAGTATGTTCTTCTCACCCTGCCCAACCTGAGGTAGATCCCACTGATTGATAAGTTCCGTTATAAAAACTGTTTCTTAGGTTCCCAATTTTATGACATCTTGCTTAAGACATATTTCTGCAATGAACCGGTTATCCTAATAGCTGATATTTATTTATTTATTTATCTTACATATATATGTATTTAACATGATAAAATTCAATTATTAAAAGAAGGAAAAAAGGAAAGAGTTTTATTATGCTCAAGGTCAAGCTGATAAAGCATTGACAATAATTCGCTGGATTCCATAAAATGACAGAAACTTGGATAGACTACTGGTCAAACCTTATCACCCCTACATTCTCCCTATTTCATTCCTTGAGAAACATAAGGGGCTCCATAAGACGGATCCTGATTTCCAATACCAATATTATTAAGGATTTCTACGTTAGAGAACCATGAAATATAGACATTAATAAAACTACCTTCCTATTTTTCCAACAAAACACCTTTGTCATCACCACTGAAGGGGACTAGAAATGTGTTGGCACTAGGCTCTGTTCAAGACAGATTATAAGTAGGAGCAATCTACCACAAGCTTTTGGTACATTTTATCCAGTTTGGTGGCCTGATACCAAACAATTATACCAAAGGGTAGAAAGAATAAAGGTCTATAAAGTTCTGGGAGTCTAAATAGTTATCTGTCCTTTTCTTTTACTGCTAATACATATTTTATTGTTGTTTAGAGAATATGTATGTAGAAATAGCAATTTCATTCTTGTTGCAGTCCTAGTAATGGCAGTTGCTTCTTCATACACAGAAACAAGAATTTCCTTTTACCTGCTTGCCTATGACAAAAACCTCACTTAGACCACAGCCAGAATGCTTCTAAAAGGCGAGGCAAGAGACTATTTTGCTTTAGCTTAGTCATATGTCTAAAGCAGGAGTCCTCAAACTTTTAAACAGGGGGCCGGTTCACTGTCCCTCAGACCGTTGGAGGGCTGGACTGCAGGCCTTGGGACGAGTCAGCTGCTAAGCAGGACAGGCAGCGGTGGCAAAAACACCCTGCGGACCAGACAAATGTCCTAAGTGGGCCTCATGTGGCCCACGGGCCATAGTTTGAGGACACCTGGCCTAAAGAGATAAATATTAGACTTTGGGCAGCCCTTGCTAAGACATTTGTTCTCATGGCTGAAGTTTTCTGCAATTTACAGTTCTTTGTGGTATCAGAATTTAGAGATTAGTTCATGGGGAAACATCCAAACCAATTTTCTAATGCATTTGTAATTACTGAAATGCCTGCTCTTTCCAACAATACTAGAAAATGCCTTATTTCCTACAAGGATTTATCCCCTGAACAGTGGAATTCAATACAAGCTTTATTTTTTACAATTCCATCATGTTTGTGAGGCTCCCCACCACACACACACAAAAAATATACTACATACTTTCCTGCTTTCTTAAACAGAATATAATGGGCATATAATACTATCCTGGGTGATTGGAAAGGCTGCCAAGACTTACCACAAATGGTTCCAAGAGAAAGGACAAATAGGAAGCAAGAGACCTATTGCATTTGAAACTTGAATCCTTCCTTGGGAATCACACAGACCACCTTTGGTATTTGACATCCTCCTTCTCATTCAAGTTTATGAGGCCTGTTATTCCAAATCCCAAATACTCACTCAAGCTTATGAATACGTTTATTCTAAATCCCAAATACTCAAGGACCCACCCACAGGCACATATGCTCACAAAGAAATACACAGAGGAACCACACCAAGGAAAACCACCTGCTTATCAGAACTAGGCAGAGAAGCAAACCTAAGCCAACAGAGGAACCAGGTAGATAAAGTAAAATCAAAAAAGGAAGTGGTTGTGGGCAGAGCAAGAGGGAGCACTACAGGCTATGAGGAAGTGGGGAGCACACTGTCTAAAGGGGGGAGCTGCTCCTTGCCTCCAGCTCACCTGGGACCAAGCAGTTTTGCAGACTCCACTGTTGCCAGCTTTTCTAGTTTTGCAAGAACAGCTAGGAATCTAAATTTTTATGTAAAGTGTTCCTATTATTAAAATGCTATGCAGAACACATAAAGGCTATCTCAGGTCAAAGGTGAACTGAAGTCCATCTTTTGTCAACACCTAGTAAAAGGTTTTGGACTCAAGCTCTTACATGGACACCACTGAACTCATGTAAGGAGAGAGGCCATGTGCAAGCCTCACAGCTCCATTTGGTGCCTTGGGACCAAGACAGATGTTAGAATCAATCCCAATCAGTCTAGTTAATCCAGTCTCCTAAAGTCTCGGGAATCCATCCGCTTCTTTCCAATTCCACAGCCACGTCTATGCTTTCTCACCTGCCACCTGTCTCTGCCCTTATGTGACATTGTTCTCCTTTCTCTGAAAACCTGCAGTGGCTTCCTATTGCTCTTAGAATCTACTTGAAACTCCTTAAGACTGGATGCAAGCCTTGGCTCTGTGCCACCTTGTCTCATCCCAGCCTCCCCTTTGATATTCTTTACCTTCTCTGGCTTCTCACATGAGTAAGCTCCTTCCCACCACAACTCCCTAATACAGGTTTTCATTCTTTTGCTGGAATGTTGTTCCCTTGGCTCTTTGCTCTGTTGTCCCTGTCTTCCTTCAGATCTTAGTGTGAATCTCACCTCCTTGGGGAAAACATCTATGATGCCCGTAGCAGGCTGAATTGTGTCCCCCAGACAGATATGTAGAAGTCCTTAGCCCTGGTGTTAGTAAGGGCCACCTCATTTGGAAATAAGGGCTTTCTAGATGCTCAAATTCAACAAAATCATTAAGTTGAGCACTAAACCAATGTGACTATTTCCTTGAAAAGTGAAAATTTGGACACAGACACACGCTCAGGAAGAGTATCACATGTGATAATAAAGGCAGAGATTGGGGTGATGTGTCTGGAAGCTAAGGAATGCTGAAGACTAGCAGCAAACCAGAAACCAGGGAGAGGCATGGAACAGACTGTCCCTCGCAATCCTCAGAAGGAACCAACCCTGTTGACATCATGATTTTAGATTTCCCAACTACAGGACAGTGAGAGAATATGTTTCTATTGTTTGAGCCACCCAGTTTATAGTAACTTGTCACAGCAAGCCTCGGAAACATACAATCACTCAATCTAAAATAGGTTCCTCCTGTTAACTCTTCTTTCACAGTTTGTCGCTATTTATTGGTGTGTTAAATACATCTCTCCTTCTAGATCATGAGAGGCATGAACTCAGAAAGCACATCCACATCATTCCATTCCTTTCCATCCACTTGGACAGCACCGGCCTTACAGAGGAAGCTCAGTGAAGGCTGTCTTAGTTCTATGAATTCTGCTTTACTACTTCATGCTCTTTGGGGTTCTTGAGATGTGAGGGGTATTTTGTCCGAAAACTAAATAATCCTAGATTGCTCACTTGACACAGTCACTGCAGGACTAGTAAAGTCATTCTTCCCTCCCCAAATCATGAAATCTAGTGTTAGAGAGAACCATAGTAACCACCTAGCTCCACACCACCACCAGCCCCCAGTGGCATTTCAGATGAGAAAATTGAGTCTCCCCTGCATTCCACCAGCTGTCACTTCTTACAGTGGTCAGTATATTCCTATATATGAACAGCAGCCCATATTGGACTGCATAGGGGCTACAGCTGCCCAGCTTGAGGGTTCAGAGTTGGCTTTCTCTCACCTGTCACAGCTATTCACTGCTTGATGGCAGTTTTGATTAATTACAATAATAGAATTTTAAGCCTGGAAGTGTCCTTAGACATCATCTGAGGAACCTCCTGCCCTCCTTTATTGAGGAAGAAGTCTCAGGTTACATGCATTTTTAAAATAGCAAGCTTGATTGCCAGGTTATCCAATTCACTACTCTCAGTGTGAGTACAAGTTCTCCCAGATTTTTCTGAGCATTTCTCAAAAGTCCACCTCCAAGGGGCAGGAACTTGCCGTTAGGATTCTACTATTCTACTGCTCAGATACCACCCTGAGGGTTCCTGAGTTGGTAGTGGCCCCAGCAAAGCCTTGTGCCTCTGATGGTACTTTTTGTCAACTTCTCGTCTACTTCATCCCAAATGTGGGACATCATTCTTCACCATACAGCAGATGCTGGGCTATAAGCTTTTAGTGAGACTTTCTTGAAGGTTCAGGAACAATAGAAGAGAAATACAACACAGAAAACAACAACTGCTCCTGCCCACAGCTATCCAAGGTCGCACCTGGCCCCAGCCTGCCTTCCCATGTCCAGAGCTGCTTACGGGGCCCATTACAAGGGGGAGCACTCCAAACCTCCCCAGACCTAAGAGTCTCAGCCTAAAGTTCCTCTGGCCATAAAGAAGGTGGGAAAGCCCTTTCTTCAGCTCAGCCGAAGGCCTCCTACCTCACTTACTGCTCCAAGACTTATGCCTCCTAGAAATTCCATTTCTTTTAAGGCAGCCCCACCCTGACCCTCAGCAGTGTTATCTGTATTAGGTTGCTAGAGTTGTCATAACAAAGTAGTACAAACTGAGTGGTTTAAAGAGAGATTTATTATCTTATAATTCTGGATGCCTGAAGTCCAAGATCAAGGTATAAGCAGGGTTGCTTCTTTCTGCAGGTTGTGAAGGAGAATCTACTCCAGCCCTCTGTCTAGACTCTGGTGCTTTGCTGGCACTCTTTGGCATTTCTTGGCTTGGCTCATCAATATACCATTCAAACCCTGACTCATTGCCACATGGCTATCTTCAAATTATTTTTCCCCTTCTTATAATCACCAGTCTTGCTGGATTATGACTTCATTTTCATTTGATTACTTCTGTAAAGACCCTACTTCCAAATAAGGTCACACATTCTGAGGCACTGGGAGTTAGGATTTTAACACGTCTTTCTGGAGAAACACAATTCATTCCATAACACCTTATAACTCCAGCAAAATAATCACATTGTAGTCTAATATCAATCTACAACTCAAGTCTGAATTATTCATTTCAAAATAGTGCCTCATCAGCTACCCAACCCAGATCTGACTACTCTGAGCTCATTCAAATTTCTTATTCAACTCTCCCCCCTAAAATCTTCAGATTCAGGTACCCCAGGGTTATATGTTTTATATACACACATATACATACGTAAGACTTCAAATAGTGACTGTATACATCAGGGCGTTGGGTGCTATTCACCTCTGCCTTTGCCCAAGGTTCTGAACAGCAGTAAGAAACACACATAAACACTGAATTTAAAACAAAGAAGAGCTCCATCAGCACTGGCACACACCAGGCACCTCATAGCAAACCGTTAATAGAAACTGGATTAGAGAAAGTGATAGCATTAAGCTTGAGGCCTAAATGGGTCTCTCACTTTCCAATTCAGATTTAGATCTTGGACTTAATACCATACCCACCTATCTCAACAAGGAGAGAGAGATGAACAGGTTGCAGAGTGGAGACTCCAAGTTCAAGTACACAGCAAGCTGTCCACAGGTGGAATTGTTTGGAACCTCCAAAGACTCCTGAACCCCAAGGAAAAGATCATTGCACAGCATAAAAACAAACCACTGGCATAGTGACCTGACCCAGTTGGGAAAGATGACTCAAAAATACCAGGCTCCAAATAACCAGCAAGAAATTAAGTGGCTGAAAGACAAAAAGTGTTACACGTGAACTTCAACCTATCTTTGAGGAAATGCTCCCCTGAGTGAAAAGAACACACAGTGGTATGAAAACTTAAGCCTGAAAAGCCAGACAGGATTCACTCTCTTTTCAGTTCTGCCTGCAATGCATGCCACCTACAATGAGCTCTTTCAACATCACACTGTCTTCTCAACAACTCCCATTAGGTAAATATCTTTATACCTATTTTAAAGGTAAGAAAGCTAAAGCCTAGAGACAGTAAAGAGTTGGGCTATACTTTCAGAGCCTACAAATTTGGGGAGGAAGTCAAAACTCAATCCCATATCGGTTTGTCTGACTGTAAGCTGTGACCCAGAGTGTGATCTTTTCCATTTTGTGTTAATAAATGATTCATGATGAGCAGGAATTTATTGGTTGTGACTGGTGGGGTTGAGTTTCCTGTTTTTTCTACCTACATATAAACTTCCAAAAGTTAATTACCAGGAGCCTTTTTATATCCTCAAATGGAAAGGAAGTTTGTCCTAAAAGTTTTCCTAAAGATTACACTGGAGTCCAGCCTCACACCAGGGACAGAGCTGTGAGCCAGAATGCCTTTGCGGTAGCTGCCTCAGTGCCAACTGAGTTCTCTTTCCAGCTGCTTCACAAAATAATTGTTGGCATTTGTAGCCAAACTTGCCTTTGTATCAGGATTGCCTCAGCGTCTGAGCAGCATAAGTTCAAAAAGATCTGATCACAGTTTTCAGAATGATAGTTGGAGGAAAACATGTGTCTTTATAAAGATGAATCAGTTGAACCTATTTTTTTCAAATCATGGAATACTTTAAGAACAGGAGAAATGATACCACACAGGCTCTGTTAAAATAAGTAATTACTCTTTCCTTTGTGTGACCACAGGATCTTAATGGGCAGGTAAAGTGTTCTTTGGTGACAAACAACCACTTTATAAAGCCCCTCCCTTTTTGCAGGGGAAAGTGTGAATATAGTCCCCCACTACCTCAAATTATGCAGTCGAGTTCCCACATTTGGGGCAATCGCAGGGGTTAGCACATCCAGAGTGCAATGGATAAGCCTCACCCTGGGAAAACCACATTCATGATCATGGTATCTCCATGTGGCCTACTAAAGGCCACTTTCAAATCTCTTTCTAGGTGTAAAAGAAAAGTATGGAATCAAAGTATATTTTATTGAAATAAAGAAAGAAGAGTTGCCAAATTTAATAAATTCCCTGAAAAGAGGCAATAAAGTCATTTAGCAGGTAAAATAACTAGGAAAGATGAATGTTGACACCTTCAGGCTCTCAACTCTGCAAATGAGAGGACTGCTTGCAACCTGCAATGAGATGGTGGGAAATGCTAAGCAGAGTGAACCACAGTCATTTAAAGGTTGAGAATAAGCATCATCTTGCAATATACCTGGGCTCAGTGAGATTTCGTCAGGATCTCCAAGCTTTTTAAAGGGATGCTTCTCTCCTCCTAAATGGGGAAGGGAGAAGCTTCTGCTGGCTTGAAGAGTTCAGGGTAACCTCAGGTTAAATGTTATTAGGCCCATCCACCCAAATCTCTCCATCTCAGATGTTAAGGTATCACTTTTTCCTTATCAACACCCTAACTTGGACATAAGAGACTGATCAGGCCTATGCATTTATTCTGCTAGCTCGAACACCTTAAAATTAAATTCATTTTCAGCACAGTCTGAAATATGACTGCTGAATATCTTTAAATCATCAACTACCCAGTATGGCAGCCACTAGGCACATGTGTCTAATAAGAACTTGAAATGTGGCTGTTCCAAACTGATATATATATGTGCTGGACCTATAAAATACTAACTGGTCTTGAAAACTTAATACCAAAAAATGTGAAATAGTTCATTAATAACCCTTTCATTTGTTACATATTGAAATAATGTTTGGGACATAATTGGTTAAAAAATATGTTATTAAAATAAATCTCTCCTGCATCATTTTTACTTTTTAATTTGTGGCTACTGCAAAATGTAAAATCACATATGTGGCTCGCATTATAGTTCCATGGGATGGCATTGCTTCCAAGGGGGCTTTTGGGCTTTTGCAGTGTGCCTTGAGATGAGAGCCAGTCAAGCTGAGGTTGTTTTCTTTTCTCAAGGATTCTGAAGCTATACAGAATCCATCAATTCCAATTTGCATTTGTCAAAGCACATAGAACTTTACAGCATAAAGAGTGAACCTTAACATATAAGCAATTTTTAAATATGAGGTTGGGATCCTAAGAGATGGCCAGAGTCTAATCATCATACAAAGATATGAAACAACCTCACTGAAGAGGATGAAGGGGAAAAGGTGCTGACCAAAGTAATGTTGAATTGAGTGGAGCCTGTAACACCAAATGCCAGAGGAACTGAACAAGTACAAGATAGGCACAGAGAACTTGGTAGTGCTAGAAAGCAAAGAAGTGCTTCATTAAAAGAAAACAGCCCACAGTTACTGAGTATGTCAAAGGGATATGGCCAAGAGAAAGAGCTCCCAATGGCCAAAATGGAACCATGTGAGCAATGAGATAAATACAATGCTATTGGATTGTAGCTTAATCATAAAATAAGTATCAATGAGTTCATAGTGATATCAATAAACGATTGAATACTTAAGTGAATGGGGGGAAAGAGACAACCTACAGAATGGTAGAATATATTGCAAATGATACATCTGATAAGAGATTAATATTCAGAATATATAAGGACCTTAAACAACTCAATAGCAAGAAAACAAAGAACCCAATTTAAAAATAGGCAAAGTGGCAGGGTGCAGTGGCTCACACCTATAATCCTAGCACTCTGGGAGGCTGAGGTAGGAAGATTGCTTGAGCTCAGGAGTTCTAAACAGTCTGAGCAACAAACAGGGAGACTGCATCTCTATTAAAAATAGAAAAATTAGGCTTCATGGCAGGCACCTATAGTCCCCACTGCTCAGGAGGCTGAGGCAGGAGGATTGCTTGAACCCAAGAAGATGAAGTTGCTGTGACTTAGGCTGACACCTGGGCAGTCTAGCCTAGAGAACAGAGCAAGATTCTTTCCCAAAAAGGGGAGGGGGGGGTAGGGGGAAGGACCTGAATAGATCCTTCTCAAAAGAAGACATACAAATGGCCAACAAGTATATGAAAAAATGTTCAACATCACTACACAGAGATAGAAATAGATGTATGAGTGTGGATAGAGATGTGTGTGTACATATATACACACATAGTATTACATTTCCTACCTCTAGAAATGCAGAAGCAATGACACACTATTAGCAACGGGAATTACTGGGACCTAGATCTTGGTTTGGAAACTAAAAGGAACTAGCACTTTTGGGAAAATGACTGATTCCAGGGCTAGGGTCAGACAAAATGAGTCTAGAATATCTTTTTGTGTCAGAAAGTAAAAATTCTCAGTGAAAGATCAGGATACACTGAAGAGACACAGAAATTAATATAAGCATCAAAATAATAAAAACAGATACTAACACGTTAAGTAAAGCAGGAACCTATGAGTTTATAATGATACAAACAAATATGTAAATAAATGAACAAGGAAGGCTTTTCCTTACAGTTGAATGCCAAATAAGAAATTGAGAAGTAAAAAAAAAAAAAAAAAATGTATACAGAAAAAAAGAAAGAAATTGAGAAGCAATGAGGAAAATAGAAAATCACCATTTGTCAATGTGGTTGATTTACATAGGAGTGGGCAATAGAATTGAAAGGCACTAGGATATTAGTCACTACAAAGTAATCTCAGAAGACTTTCCCACAAAGTATTAATTGGTTAGAAAATGGTGAATTTAAGGAAGAGAAACTTGGCAGACTCCAAGCCAAGTTGACATCACCAGTGGCGATCAATGAGGTGGCATCATTCATCCTAATGATACACATTAAGAACATAGCTTCATTTCTGAGATAATCCCACCCTAATTGCATCCTCTGAGCATGGTCATAAGGAAACATCAGCAGGATCACTGTAAGGTCATCCTAGAATGTAAGGCCTATAATTTTTGAAGCCATCCAGGACATGAAAAACTGAAAGGCAATGTGATTTTTTTTAATGTTAACCAAGTTTTGACTGCATTCCTAGAATAAATGATACATGCTTTCTTTTCTGTGAAATTTATTTTAGGGTGTGGGTGTGTGTGGGTGTGTGTGTGTGCTTTAAAACATTGGCTTGAGGAAGTTCTTAAGTTTTCAATATTATTTTTTGTGACAGTTTGTAATTTGATCTTTCATGTTCTTTAAGGTATTACTTTACAAACAAAAATTTTCCACTTATTATGATCAGATTTATCAATCTTTTTCAGTTCACACTTTTTATGCATATTTAAGGCTTAAAAATATTTACCTACATTCACTTATTACTTTAAAGCTTTTTTTTATTTTTTGGCATATCTAAGTCCTTAACTTTATCTGAAGTTAAATTTTTTTAAATTATTTTGAAATGACCTCATAGTTAAAGAAAAATGTACCAGAACAAAACAATTTGCATATCCCTTCACCCAGTTATTCCTCAGTTTAAAATTAACATTTTATTTTTTGTTTTATTGCTATCTATTTATCCCCATTATAACTATTTCTTTTTGAATATGTATTATTATTAGAGATAATTAGAGAGAAGGTATCTCTCTGTTGTTTAGGCTGGAATGCAGTGGTAAGATCACAACTCACTGCAACTTCCAACTCTGGGGCTCAAGCACTCCTCCTGCCTCAGCCGTCCAAGTAGTACAGGTGCCTGCATGGGTAATTTTTAAATATTTTGCAGAGATGAAAGTCTCACTCTGTTGTGCAGGCTGGTTTTGAGCTCCTGGGCTCAAGTAATCCTCAGGCCTTGGCCTCCCAAAGTGCTGGGATTACAGGCATGAGCCACCATGCCCAGCTCCTTTCCTGAGTCTTTTGAAAGCAAGCTATAAAGTCTCATCACTCCTAAACCCTCTAGAATTCATTCCCCCCAAACAAGGACACTTTCCTCCATAATCACATCCAGCTCTTCAATTAGGAAATTAATTAGTCAAACTAATGCACAGGCCCCATTCAAATTTTGCTAGCAATTTCTCTGTCCTTTCTTCTAGGAATACAAGTTGAACTTAGATGTCACGTCTCTTCCACTTGTTTCAGTGTGAGTAAGGACCACATAAATGTTCACCTTATAATAAATTGATGAGCTGTGTATTGTTCTGTGTGATATGTCATAATAAAAAATATTTATTTTTTAATAAAATATTTACTGTTTAAGAAGAAAGCTAATCACACTCATACATTCCAAACATAGCTTTGCTCCAAGAATTCAAATTTCTGAATTAAAATAAAGTTTCTTCAGTCTTCCATACGTTAAGGCCTAGAAGTTTCAGCCAATTTTGGAAAGAGTTTCATGAGCAAAAACCACCTAAACAAATAGCAGATGCAAGAGTAGACACAGGACTCCCGAAGTGGATTTTTATTGGGACTCAGACCAACACATATCTCTCCACAAAAAAATCTCATTCCCATCTTAATTTGTATGATTGTTTAAATATGGTATAATTGTTATAACTTCAAGGAAAAGAGTTCTATATATTTAAATTCATATTTTGATTAGCAGTTTCAGTTGAAGGAATAAACATGGCAGGCTGAATTTATGAGAGATGTATCACCAAACCAATCCATTTTAATAGACCAGTGGATTTTTTCTCAGCTAAAAGACAGAGATGGAATTTCCTAGTGGCCTTGGCAACTGTTCTTGCTAATAATTTCAAGGGATGTTTGTTGAGATGGCAGCTTCTGAAAAGTCCACTTACGATGGATTGATAGAGAGAGTTGGGCAGTCAACTGCTAAAGTGCTCAGCCAGACTGAGGGGCAGTAGCAACAAGAACTGAGAAAGGAAGCTGGTGCCAAGCAAGCTTAAAATTAGTCATGGTCTTTGTCTGGCAGGTTTAAAGATAAGGAGTTTTGCATATTTATTGCCCTAATTATTTAGACCTACTTTTCAGTGTTACTTTGGCTCAATTCAATATGCAGACCCAAACAGCACCAATGGCTCTTTTCTATCTCCAAAACTATATCCATTCCTTTAACTTTAAATAGAATTACTTATCAAAAAGAAATACATTCTTTGCAAGAATTTGACCTATCACATTCTTACATAGACCTTACCCTTTGAATCGCACATTGCCACTCCCAATATCGTTCACAGTATTCTAGAAAATTCTTGGTTCATAAAATTTCAAAAGTAAAAACAGCCTTGGAAATTACAGTTCTGTCTTTTTTATTTTCCGGAGAAATGTAGGGTGCAGCCTACCTACTAATTACTTGAGTTTCTTCAGCCCTGTTTACTGCTCTTCCTACTACTACTGTACCTTTGACCTGAAATATGGTATGAGATGGGCTTTTCACATCAATAAAAGAAGAGGAAACGTTCTCCAATGCCACTTCCAATCAAACATGTTGCCCTCGATTTTTCCAAATAGTCAGCATGCCTCCGGCACCAGGGGTTGATTGCATTACCCTTTAATTAAGGAACAAGAAAGAACGAACCCAGCATGGAACCCCAACTGCAAAACGAACTGTAATTTAAAACTTAAGACTTTTTTTTAAAAATGTTTTAACCCACCATTAGCATTTGCTTTCAATAGTACTAGCTCTCCTCGCCTCTCCTTTTCTTCACTTTCAAAAAGACCCACACCAGAGACCGAAGTTTGGGACACAGCGGTAGGAAAGTGGATAGAGAGAGGCGAGCAGAGGTTTCGAGGATGGCGCGGCGCAGCAGAGTCCCAAGGCCACTAGGGAGAACCCAGCCCGGGGCCCGGCGCAGGAGGCCGTGCGCACGCGCGCAGGGCCCGGGTCTGCAGCTCTCTGGTGTTCCGCTCCACTAGGCTTTATTTAGCCCTTCAGCGCCTCTTCTTCCCATATTCCCAACGCCCAAGTTCAGGGCGACAGAGAATGCGGTGAGGAGGATCCCGGGGCACCTGAGAAGATGACGTTTTGGAAGATATCGTGTAGATGGACAGAAAGAAAGCAAGGACGTTGAGGACAAACTCTAAGCCACCCCCAGCTGGGGGTTCCGCAGGGTCTGAGCTAGTAGTTAGGGGTGTCTCGGCTATCCGACTAGGAAGGAAAAGCCAGTCCGCCCAGGGCGGGGCAGAGCCCCGATTGGGGCCGCCCCTTGAGCCAACCTTCAGCTGTGCCATTGGAGAGCGTAGGGGGCGGATCCGAGAAACACCTCCCTCTCGCCACCAGCTCCTGCCCCGCCCCCTGCCCGCCCACGTTTTAGGCTCTTCCCGGAACCTCTAAGCACAGGGTAAGGAAACACCCGGGGCTGCCACTGAGCCCTAGGCCGCCCTAGAGACGAGCCCCCTAACGCCCCTCCCACCATCCGGTGACATCACCAGAGGCGGGGCGACGTGACTCCGCCCCCAGGTCCCGGGCCACATCCTCCGAGTCCTCCGCTTCCGCAGGACCCGAGGAGAGAGCGGCTCAGTACAAACGGGTCTTCTCTCCAAGTGCTGCAGTCAGGACCCCCGGGGCTCACTCTCCACCTACCGTCTCACCCCTATTATTTTGCACCTTTCTCTCCCTTTCTCTTCTGTACATCTCCAACTGTCTGAATGTGGACACCAATATGGGTGCAGGAGGGGAAGCTACCTGGTGAAGAAAATGCTTATGCCCATCTCCTTAATTTGTTTGCATTTCGACTACTTATCTGATATTTTGACATCTTCTTGTAAAGTTTTTGCAACTTTGAGGCGGAGGTCGTTTTTGTTTGTTTTTTTTTCCTTTCAGGGCCTTAAGGAATAAAGTTACTTGTTGGTGTGTAGAAAGGAAATAGCCCTGTTAATTTTTCCTTTTTCACTTAAACGATCACGATAGCGCTTTGCACAGAGTCCAAACACAGACGCAGAAGTATTTCATTGCAGAGTAAGCTGCATACAGAGGGTCTGCACCGGGACATCAGAGACAGTGCAAGTGTGTGTGGGTCCGGGTGTGCGTGTGCGTACGTGATGTACGTGTGTGCGTGAAGTGAGCGTGCGTGTGCAGCCCAACACATAATCACAAAAGGCATATCAAGATTAGAAAGAAGCTCTCACACTAGCGCTTTGCCTTGGAAATTTCCTAAAACTCTTAGTAAATCACTAGTACCCGAAAATCGCCTTAGCAGAAGCTCCTTCCTCGGTGCCCTCCCCACCCCCTAAAACTGGTGTCACTCTATCTCCTAAAGCTGCCCTTCGCAAGCGTGGGCTCTGAGGTGCTGAAATTCACTGATGTATCCCCATGTATATATTTTATGGGCCCCAAGTGTCAGAGGAAACCCCTGGGGTCTAGGTTTGTGAGCGCGCTCAAGCGCAGTATATGCAAAACTGCCAGGGTGCGCTTGGTGCGGTTCTCGGGCGCGAGCGCCCGCGCGCTCGTGTGTGTGTGTGTGTGTGTGTGTGTG
>NW_003852421.1:3053613-3064126 GCF_000181295.1 Otolemur garnettii | reverse complement strand
TCTCTCTCTCTCTCTCTCTCTCTCTCAGCCTCTCTCTGTCTCTTCCTTGCTCCCTCTCTTTCTCTCCTCCCTCTGCCTTCCCAGTCCATAAAGTCTCTGTCGCTCCCGGAACTTGTTGGCAATGCCTATTTTTCAGCTTTCCCCCGCGTTCTCTAAACTAACTATTTAAAGGTTTGCGGTCGCAAATGGTTTGACTAAACGTAGGATGGGACTTAAGTTGAACGGCAGATATATTTCACTGATCCTCGCGGTGCAAATAGGTAAGTGGACGCCCAGCCCGGCTCTAGGCGGGAGGCAAGAGGCAGCCAGCTGGGGATTGAAGCGCGGTGGGGTACCGGCTGGCCCGCCACTGCCCTGGCGTGCAGAGAAGCCGGCAAACCCCCGAGGGTGGGGGCATCGGCTCCTGGGAACTTGCAGGTCGAGGTTTGGTTTTCCTAAAGAAGACTCTAAACGTTTGCCAGGAAATGTGTGCCACCAGTCGTTTTCCAGATGGGGCTTATCCCCCTTTTTCCCAAAGCATACATCCATTTTTGCTTCTCTTTCTGGGGTTAGACCAGGTTTCGTGCGCTCTGGGGCAATCAGTGCCTTAGTCCCTGCGATACTGCAAGATTTTATTTTGAAGGGTCGAAAGGTGAATGCAGGAACAAGGTGGCTAGGAAGTAGGACTGGAAAGTTTATATGCAGAAAGCAAAGATATTCCGGGGCTCAGACTGCTGCATTTAGAACTTTGTCATTCTCCCGCCCCCTCCCCCCATACCCTAGCTGCAGTGTTTGCACCGGGCACCGCAGACCCGTTTGGGGGGGAAATAGAGAATGATAGGGAACTCCAAACCATATATTTTAATATGTTTACCATTGGAGAGGATGAATTCAGCTAAATGTATGCGGATATACTTTTCTAGGTACATTTGCCAGTCACTTTACACAATCAGCGTCTGTATTTTATATCTAGGAAGGGGTTAAGAAGTGTGTGCAATATGTCATGTGGAGTGGTCCCTATTTTTTGTTATTGTTGACTGCAGTCAGATTTATTTTGTCCCCATTTTATGTTAAGGAATGTTAAGTTACACTGTCGGGGGCTTTTTTAAGTTCACATTTTTTTCCATCTAGAATAAATTAAACATGTGGGAGGAGGCACTAGAAACCCCTCTGCTCTGAAGTCCAGTCAGGACATTAATAAGGTGGCCTAAAAGTGAAAGTGAAGCGGGTTATTAATAGAATGGACAAGAGGGGGAAAGACTCATCAAAGGGGTTTTCTGGAGACGAAGGAAATTGTTACCTCCTATCGGTTAGTGCTGTAGCATTCTTTGCAGACAAATCCTTGCAGTATTGTGGGGGGTGCTTTAGGGAATTGGTTTGGGGGACAAGAAATGGAATGCATAACATATGTTTTCATGAGAAATGTGGAGGAAACAGGATTTGGAGTTTTCCAGACATTAAAATGGATTCTTTGCAGTGGGGTTTTATTCATTTCACATGATTTTGAGTACCTGATATTTTTGTAGGACTTTTAGAGTGTGTGACTGCGGGATTTTGGTGTTTTCCTTTCATTCTAAGAGATGATAGAGCTATGAATCTGGTTGTTTTGAATCTTTTACATTAGTGCAAAGATCTTCAATAAATAAAAAGCATCTATAATGGCAGCAAATTCTTTAAACGCTGGAAATAAGTGAATGTGGCATTTTTCAATTAGCCTACGAATTTTTAGGGAGCAGAAGACAGCAGCTGTTTTAGACCTAGGGTTGTTAATCAGGGACGTCTGGGGCTCTGTTTTCCCAGTGCGAAATAACCTTACCGGGAAAGGGGGGGAAAGCGGTTGTGCATGAGAGATGCGTTTTGAACACATTAACCTCGGCCTGCAAATGACCATTTGTTGGCTGTGGAATTGAAATTGAGCGTACTTGTTCCCCAATGTCTGTCCTTTCCTGCACCAGAGCCTCGGTCTTTATTAATTCATGGCTGGGAGCTGTCCCAAATCACTGACATTTGGCAAGAAACGTGGGGGCTGGGGAGGGGCGGGAAGGTGGACAGGGTAGTGAACGAGAAAGAAGACACAGCAGGAGGAAGTTTAGAATGAATGAGAAGTCCAATCATTGAATAAACCGATGGAAACCGCATAAAGGAGGCCAGAAAGGACAAGGAAGGAGCAGGGTCGCTGTCCTGAACCTCGCAGAAACCGGGTTCAAGGAGAACAGCGAAAGACGCGCGGGCTGCTACCTACTGGGACGCGTGCGCCTGCAAAATCCGTCCCGCGCGCAGGCTCCCGGCCTCCCAGAGAAGGCTAGAACCCAGGGAGTCACAGTTGCAAAAGACAAAATTTCACGACTTCTTATTTTACACACGCACACACTCACACATGCGCGGTGTGCAGGGTTTTCTCTTGCAGCGCCTGGAAAGATAACGTGACACGAGCGCTTCCCGCCCCCGGCGAGCCCCAATTCCCCTTTAAAAAATTCTCAATGCAGCTTATGGGCTTCTTTTTCGCCACCGAGTTTTGGGGGTGGAGGTAAGGGATGAGGGGACACTGGAGGGCTGGCTGGGGGAGAGTAGACTGTATTTTATTTCGTTTCTTCGCATCAAAATGGTATTTCTGACATGCATTATGGAGGAAGATGTGTAGGGTTTATTTCATATCGAACGAATTCGACTGGGACAAAGATTCGTTTATTTTGTAAATAAGTCAGTGTTCGATTTGCTATTATGTAGTTGCAAGGGCATTTCACTTGTGTAAGGGGAACCGGAGGTTTGTGAAGGTTTATGCGTCTGCCTCAGCCGAGGTCGAAGTGAACCTTGGTCCCTTCCCCAGCGCTTCCCGTTCCGGATTAGAAAGCGCAAGGCCCGCCTCGCTCTTCCTGCAGCAATTTGCAAACGGTATGCTCTTCAAGGCTGCTGAGGGTTCGGTCACCTTCCCCTTGTCTGCCTGACGCTTGGGGAGAGGAGGCTGCGTGGCGGAACAGGGGAAGTAAGGTCCTCCTGGGACACGTCCACACACCAGCCGCGGCAGCCGGAACACCACCAGGAACCGGCCGGCGCCCTGGGCCTGGCAATGGATGCTGACTTCGATTCTAAGACTTACCCAATCTTCCCCTCTCAGCTCCCAACAATCCTGATCTGTGCTTCTCCCCCGCCCTCCTGGCGCCAGGGTGCTTTTGACCGCTAAATATTGAGCTTCTAGCCCAGATCCTTGGCTTCAGGGTAGAAAGATAGGTCCGCTGCCGCACGCCAGAGCCTTGCAGCCAGTGTCTCCGGTCCGGCGCCTCGGGGGTTGGCTGACCGGAGGCCCACAGCTAGGAATTCAGTGTGGCCTGAACTTAACTCTTCCTCCCTCTCCTGCCCCAGTTTTATCTGAGCCCCCTCTCTGAAAAATCTGAGCTAGAAGCGTTGAGCCACAGGCGGCAGCGAACTCGGCGCTCTGCAGCCAAAGGCTAGGACCCCGATATGGAGAAGAACAGTCTCGCCCCACTTCTGTCCCAAATGGTGGCAGTATTTCGGGAGATGTGCGGGAAGCTGGGGGCGGACAGAGGCGGAGGGGAGCATGGGACTCAAGGCTTCTGGATTCGGCCTCCAGGGAGGTGACTCAGTGTCACCGGTTCAGACACTTCTGTGGTCCTGTCTGGCCTCTGGCCCTGACCTCCCAGACCACTCGTCATCCCTGCTGGGTATCGGGACACCTAAGCTGTTCTCTTTCCTTTGAGGAGGTGGAGGGTAGATGCGAGGGTCTCACTCGGAACACAGATGCAATCGGTTTTATACTGAAACAATCTATTTCAGTGACTGCTGGTGACTTCCAGAGCCTTTATTCTTTCATTCATTCAGCAGCAGTTGCTGAGCGCCCACCCACTGGGCGCCGAGCTTGAGGCTTATTAAGGTGTTGTGGGCCGGGTTCTGCTGCGAGACCCTGCCCTCTGCCTCGGGATCCAGTTTTCCAGCCCTGCTGTTAAGACCCCTCTGTCACCTCAAAAATGGAAGATTGCATTAGGAGAACAGCGACAGGACTTGCTGGGGAAGTGTTAGGAGACGAAGGAGGGAGTGAAGGGAAAGAGAAATAAGAGATGAGGGAGGTGAGAAGAGGGGGGCGATGAAAACAGAAAAAGATACAGAGTGAGATGCGGGAGGGAGCTGGAGGGAAGGAATGGACTCACCTACCTCCCAACCACCTACACCTGCTCACACACAGGGACGATCCGCACTAGATGCCGCCTTGAGTGCAGGTCGGACATTCTTGGGTCAAGTTTTTCAACCATCTTTAAACACTAGGGCTCCCTGACGCTAAGCGCTGGGAGAGACTACTAGACGGGGCGATGATGTGTGGAGTCGGGGGACGCAAGCATACTGTGGGGCGGCAGGGTGGAGTCCAGGCGCTGCTGACCAGTGTCCCCTCCTCCCCGCAGCATACCTCGTGCAGGCCGTGAGAGCAGCTGGCAAGTGTGATGCAGTCTTTAAGGGCTTTTCGGACTGTTTGCTCAAGCTGGGCGACAGCATGGCCAACTACCCGCAGGGCCTGGACGACAAGACGAACATCAAGACCGTGTGCACGTAAGTGTTCTCTTCGGCGGGCTGGGCTGCTTCTGTTCTGGGGGCGCTGCTAAGGTCGGAGAGCGCTGCGCCTCCCTGCCAGCGGGAATCTGCGCTCTCTTGCCTTCTGGCTCCCACACCCAGGCCTAGGCCTGGGGACAAGCTCTCTGGCTCGGAAGACCAAAACCCTAGGTTCAAATCTGCACTGTCCAAGGGGACCCCAGCGTCTGGGGTGAGATACAGAGGAAGATCTTCCAGGGAAGGGCCCAGAGTCAGCCCTCCATGGCCTCACAATGCGCTAGGACCCAGGCTTAGGGCCAGAAGCATTGCTACCCTTCCTTCTGCTCCAAAATCTCTCTACTTTGAGGCCGTCTTCTTTCCTCTCTCTTGTGTGAATAAGGGGCCTGCCAAAGTGCTCTCTGAAGAACAGTTAGTTTTGGCTTGAGAAGACTTTGGGGGGATACTAGATTTGCCTAAAGGGAAAATCACTCCCCTATTTTGTCCATTTCCCCTGATAAAACACCCCTGGACACCAAGAAAATGTGGGAACAGGCGAGGGGATGGTGGTCTTAAGAGATGGGAACAATATTTTGTTGTGTAATGATTTTGTCCAAAAAAGAATATGTCTGGGTCATCCACTAATAGTCTCTGCTGAGTTTGTAGCCAATTCTGAGGTTTGGGGCAGCCACCCTCTTTGGTTCCCCATCCCATGGTGCATCTGCAGTCTCCCCAGATCAGGCAGCTGCAGTCAAAAAGAAGGAAGGGAAGGAGCTCATGGCCAGGCCCAGTGGAGTTTTCTCAGAGCTTGGGTTGGAAAGCAATGCTTCCACTAACAATGAGGTAACCCGCAGAACCCTACTGCAGCGGGCCTGCATTTTAGCTGCTGCAGACCTTAGAAATGCCCCCATCCTCAGCAATGCATATTCTTTTTTTAATTTGGGTAGGGAGGAAAATTTCATTTTCTACCCCCACAATGGTCCTTCCAATAAAGTCAAAGCATGTTGTGTCCCTTGTTTTCAGAGAGTGGAGCAACCATTTTCATGCCACCTTTCTGTACTGTCAATTCCTTACTCTCTCCCTAATTGGCAGGGGGAGGTGGCAGAAGAAGAGGTGTTTATTTGTTTGAGTAATGAAATGGGGTCCAGTTTTGCTTTCCTGGTCCCCATTTCATTACTCAAACAAATAAATAATCTTTACAGTCTTCACATCTTCACAGTCTTTCATTACAATCTTTCCTTACCACCCCAGTACCCACCAGGAGCCAGAGCAGCTAATTAGCTAGTACCTTCCTATTATTAGAGGGACAAAAGTCATTTAATTCCAAAATCCTGGTGATAAGTAAGAAGGTATCTATAAGGTATAACAAAAGGTTACACATAAAGCAACCTCCAAATCCTCCATCATGTGCTGGAACTTCATTATCCCAAACTATTTTAATTTTTTAGCAGAACTTTGGTTGTGGAAACCAAGGAAGTGAGGAGGGCCCTTGCCTGAGGTGGGGTCCAGGCTCTACTCAGTTGGTGCCCTTGGTTGTTTAACATCCTGTTGAAGCCTATCTCCTCCTTGCCCCAACTGGATGTCTGTCCCTCTTCCAGGAAGGCATGATAAAGGGAGCAATTTAAACATCCTTTGGGAGGTGCAATTACACAGAAGCTCTGCAGGTGAACTGTCCCGTCGACTTCTTTGTGTCTCTAAATCTTGTGAGAAGTGAAAGCCCAGAGACTTCCCAGTCTTATAAATTAGAAAAGCCATTAGAATACAACCTGAGTTCAAGGCAATCCAACAAACACTTATAATTTCACCATTAGCCAGAAGATGGGGTGGGCATGGAAGCAAGGAGAATCAAACACAACCCCTGCCTTCAGCGTGCTTACAGCCCAGACTAGCGTGCAGAAAGAGGGCAGACTGGGTGACCTGGCGTTCAGGGCCAGCCTGGAGTTACCGAGACTCATAGATCGACCCATCTCTGAAAGGAGACAGCGCCCCAGGAATCGATCACGGGTTGGGATTATATTTAGTCTCAGGATCTATTTTCGGATATTCTGAAGAAAGGGGACAATAAAAAAGGACAAGTTGGATGAAGGTTGTGGGGGCGGGGCCAGGAGCAGAACCTGGGAGCAGGAAGTGCAGTTTGGCACCGGACTCCAGAAACTAAAGGAAAGGAGGGAAGCGGGAGCCTCGACGGCTGGCAGTGGCGGGCGCTGCGCCCGCCCTGGAGTTCCGGCCTGGGGGCCTTGGAGCTACACCCCAAAAGAGGTGAGAAGGAGGCTCCATGCGACCCAAGCCTCTGGAAAGGAGTGGGGGAGGAGGCAGAGGAGAGACCCAGAGCGCAGGCCTGAAGCACTGGGATTTGCAAAAGCGGGAGGCGGCTATAAGGCTGGCCCTAAGGTGCTCCGCCGGCACCAACACTCACCGACCCCACGGAAAGGAGAGGCAGACTGGAGTCTCCTGACTGAATCTGAGCCCGGGGACTGGAGAGCGAGGAGGGATGGGCCACGGAAGAAGGAAGCAGGTGACAAGGGGAAAGAGGAAGTGAGAACAGAAAAGAGGAAAATGGAGGGAATGGAAAAGGAAAGAAAAGAGAAATCAGCAGGACGGGAAACAAAAGGACGAGGTGGGGTGGGTAGAGGGAGAGAACCAGGGCGAAGGCAAGAGTACTAAGAAGGGAGACAGAAGGGGTAAGGGGGAGGAGAATGTGAGAAGCCCAGAGGGGAGGGCCGTGATCAGAGCAAGTAACCCATCTTGCAAGCTAAGAGGCATTAATGGGCGGCAGCTTGCAAGGCTTAGCACTGTTTTCCTAGCTTTCCCTGAGGAGGGCTAGCAATCTGTTTGCGCTTGCAGAGGTGCCAGCGCAACGCTGCGGGTGCCACACGGCCTCCGGCTAAGGGGTTCCTGCCCCGCTCCAGGAAACAAAAACCAGACTGGGGGGCGGGGGGGTGAGTCCCCTCCTCTCTGGTGGCCGGATCTGGGGTTGCCTGAGGTCTCGCAAGTCCTGACCTTTGCTGCCCAGGCACCTGGGCGGTGAAGAGGAAGAGGGTGGAGGAGTAGCCCGGGAAGTGTGAGAAGCTGCAAGAGGGAAGGCGAGGGGACGCTAGCCTGGGGTCCTCCCCGAGCGCAAAGTGAACCTGCTTCTTCTGTTTTGTTCTGTCCCTCGCCAGATATTGGGAGGATTTCCACAGCTGCACGGTCACAGCCCTTACAGATTGCCAGGAAGGGGCGAAAGATATGTGGGATAAACTGAGAAAAGAATCCAAAAACCTCAACATTCAAGGCAGCTTATTCGAACTCTGCGGCGGCGGCAACGGGGCGGCGGGGTCCCTGTTCCCCGCGCTTCCCGTGCTCCTGGTGTCTCTCTCGGCAGCTTTAGCGACCTGGCTTTCCTTCTGAGCGCGGGGCCGGCTCCCCCCTCCGCGCGCCCACCCACACTCACTTCATGCTCCCGGAAATCGAGAGGAAGATCCATTCGTTCTTTGGGGACGTTGTGATTCTCTGTGATGCTGAAAACACTCATGTAGGATTGTGGGAAATCTTGATTCTCTTTTTGATTTCCTTTGATTTCATTTTATTTGCCAAATGTTACCAATCAGTGAGCGAGCGAGCACAGCCAAAATCGGACCTCAGCTTTAGTCCGTCTTCACACACAAATAAGAAAACGGCAAACCCACCCCATTTTTTTAATTTTTATTTTTTTGGCAAAAGAATCTCAGGAACGGCCCTGGGCCATCTACTATAAAATCGTGTTAAAACATGAAAAATGATGGGCTCCTCCTAATCGGAAAGCGAGGAGAGAAGAAGGCCAGGGGAATGAATTCAAGAGAGATGTCCGCGAGCGAAGCAGATGGTGAATAATTCACGCTCACGTCGTTCTTCCACAGTATCTTGTTTTGATCATTTCCACTGCACATTTCTCCTCCAGAAAAGAGAAAGGCCAGACTGTTGGCTTTGTGTTTAAAGGACAGGAGAGAGAAAGGAAAGGGTTTGAGGGAATCTCTGGGGTAAAAGTAAAGGCTTCCAGAAGAAATGCTGCTATGGTCAGTGAGGGATTAGCTTTACCTGCTGTTATTGACGCATCTTTCCAAGTTCACTGTCTTTATTTTCCCTCCTCTCTCTTGTTTTAGCTGTTACACATCCATAATGCCCAAATATCCAACGGTATAGATCACAAGGGGGGATGTTAAATGTTAATCTAAAATATAGTTAAAAAAAGATTTTGACATAAAGAGCCTTGATTTTAAAAAAAATAAGAGAGAGAGAGATGTAATTTAAAAAGTTTATTATAAATTAAATTCAGCAAAAAAAAGATTTGCTACAAAGTATAGAGAAGTATAAAATAAAAGTTATTGTTTGAAATGGGATGTCGTTTGTTTCCTACCCCACCCCTGCTTTCTTGGCTGAATTTTCAGGGTACCTCCGGGGACACGTGAGACATTAGCTTCACCCGTTCACAAACCTGTCTGGCCAGCGGCCAGCTGCCTCCTTCACGCAGACCTCCTCACGCAGGACGCTGCCATTTCTAGGACATTCCGCTTACTGGAAGAAGAGAAAGTTGAAAGTTGCTTTCCTTAAATTAACGATTTAGAAAGCAGAGATTCTTTCTAGGTGAGGTTTGGAGGAACTGGGTTAGCTCGCAACTGAGAAAGCAGAGGCAGACGGAATGCCAGTGGCCGTCCCGCTGCCCCCGCCCCGGGCGGGTCGGAGCCCTAACCACGATTCGCCTCTTCCTCTGCGGTGGCAGCTCGTGAAGGAACCGCCATTAAGGGCTCTAGCACAGGGGCCTGAGAGGCTGTGTTCCCTGGCAGGGATCAGGTGAATCCTTTCATAATTAATAAGTCGGCTCTGCTGAAATGGCGAGGAGACGGGGCCCTATTGATCTGGCCGGAGAGCTGCTTTCACCTCTCCTATTTATAGACCCCGCATGGCCTTACAAAGAAGTAAACATTCCCGAGTAAACCGCGGCGGGCAGCGACCTGGGTCCGAGGGCTGCGGGCCCGCAACAAGCGGGGGTAGGGAAAAGTGAACGTAGTTTTGGGGTTCAATAAAATCGAAATTCGATTTCTTGGGAAAAGGTGGGGGGTGAGAAGGAGCTGTGGGGTCCCCGGGGTATGTGTGGGGGAGAGAGGAGGACGGTGGGAGACAGAGGCTGCCGTAGGTTCCCGCACGGAGAATTCCGCCGCCCGCCCGCGGCGAGGTGGGTGCGCCCGGCATCTGAAATGCAATGTGTAAACAATTGCTAGTGTAACAGTTCATAAATCAAACCCAGTGGGTCGCAGCCCAATCTGCCTTCCCCCTACGGATTGAATTCCAGCAACACATGCGTCCCTGCGCCCGGAGCGCTGGAAGCTGCACGGATTCTAAATGGCAGCATATATATTACCGCCGCCCATTCACGCACGCGCCGCGCCCCACCCCCCAACACTTTCGCCCGCTGTCCCTACCCAGCCCCCTCCTTAGGCGATCTCCCGTTCTCGGTCAAAACCAAAGGAGATCGCGGTTGCTTGAGCGGGGGCGGGGGGCATCCACCTGAAACAGACATATTTTTTGGAAAATAGTTGCATTTTGTTCGTTTCAACAGTTATTTTCGGTCCAATTATATATAGGATGTTCCTAACCCGAGTTCAACCCCTGGAATTCAAATTAAAATATCTGAGCCCATTTTAAATACGAATCTATTTAATGAGGGAGAGGGGGAAAGAGAGAAAGAGGGAGAGTAGTCTCTTGTCTCTTTTGCCGTAACAGCACTCCGCCTCCTGTAGACCTCTTTTCCTCTGAAAATGGGAGGCAAACCAAGGCGCACACTTGGGCTCCTAGCTAGCCACAATCAAAGGATGCGCCGTTTTCCCAGGATTTGGGGGACCAGGGGGACTCCGGCGACTCACGGAGGACGAACCTCCCCTCCCAGCTCCGGCTTCTCCGCTAGAAATGGAAATATCCTGAAGATCTGGAGGAGGCGGGGCGAGGAGGGGCAGAAGCGACGAGGGGGCGGGGATTTGGGAGCACC
>NW_003852421.1:3032832-3053312 GCF_000181295.1 Otolemur garnettii | reverse complement strand
GCCATCTTCGACCATAATTTTCTGTTTAATCATGATGACATTTCCATATGTTAGTTGATGTTATTGTTTTTAAGCAGCAATGCAGCTAGTCTTGCTGACAATTCTGAGAGATATTAGCCTGGGTGAGCCTGGCCCATCAAGGAGGTGGGAGTGGGACTGAGTGGGCGTCAGGCACCGAGGACATCGGGTTACGTACATACCTCCATGGCAGACTCCCTCCAGGTCCTCACACCCATCTGTGGCTCTCCACGTGGCCACTGGCGATGGCTTCAAGCCATTGAGGAGCTGTTGGGAGTGGAGAGGGACCTCCTTTCTCCTTCCCCAGTCTGAGCAGATTCAAGACATAGAAGTTCCCTTGAATGTAATGCCTGCCAATTCCTGCGAAAATGTCAGAGAGGCCGGTTCCAGGGCCCGCGCAAAAGTGGAAAACAGGAGGAAGAAGTAAACTGGGGGAAAGAGAGGGACGCGGGCGTAGAAAATGGGGGGCTCGGGGAACGGTAAGAACAACGAAGTAGCATTATGTAGAGGAGAGAGATGGGCGATCATCTGAACACAGATGATGGAGACAGGGGTGTGATGGTGGAATCGTGGCGAGGTTAGAGGACAGACCAAATCGGGATTTAGTTCCAGTCAGGACTCTCAGAGAAGCAAATGAGCACAAAGACTCACGCAGAGATCTCTGAGGATCCAAAAAGCATTACATTCTGGTCGGAACCCCCAAGGCCAGAGCTACATGGGAGGTGGCGCCCAGCCACAGATTTTGGCTTGAGTTGACCCCAAACTAGGCAGAGATGGAAGCAGAGATTTCCTGCTTCCCGAATTCTCCCTCAAAACCCTGCAGAGAAGCTGTCCAGAAGGCGTTCAACCATTCAGCTCCTCCCCAGAACAGTCTAGCCCCGCACAGGCAGCGCCCCGGGCCCTCCAGGAGGGTCGGCTGTCTGCAACAATCTACCGTCCCATCCCACAGGCCGGGAAGGTAGGATCATTGCCTCCACTTCTTCCTCCACGACACCTACTGAAGAAGATCCAAGTGTTGTTGATATCTTCTCCCTCACCCCCACCCAGCCACTGGCATGAAAACGAAGCGGAGATGAGGTGGGGAGGGGCCGGGAATAATGAGAACAGAGCCTCAAGCTGCATAGATGCCATGCCTTGGGGTCCAGCAGACCCCGGATTCTACCCCTCTCCACCCCATCCCAAGTCACTGCAACTCCCTAGGTCAATTTTGTAATGTTGTAGCTTGTGGTTCCTCCACACACACACACACACACACACACACACACTCCTCAGGCCCCAAATAGAAGAATGGCATAGAGAAGCCCCCTATGGGCCCTTCTTACTGGTTAGCCCTGGGCAGCCTGAGCCCAAACCCCAATGCCCAAATAAGGAAGGGGGGCTCAGCCCGGGTCCCTGAGGACAAGGAGTCTGGGCTGGGAGCCCATTAGGACTACCTCAGTCCAGTCTCCTGGGCGGAGGGGTCTCCTTCTCCCCCTCCAGTCTCATGGGCTGGGAGGAGGAGATGTGATATTTCCATCCAGATTTGAGTCCTAGGAGGACTTGAGCTTTTTAGTTTATCTTCCAAGATCTAAGACTTCCAAGCGGGAAGACCTCTGTTACCACCTGTGAACCCCCTCTGCGCCTGAGTTTCTTTTGTAAAATGAAGATAATCATACCCACCTCACAGGATGGTACCTTGCATCAGATGAGATAGGTAAAGCGGTTTTTTGTTTTTTTGCTTTGGGACAACAGGCCAATTACCTAGTGCTGGCTATTATTAATTTAATTTCCTCCTGCTATGACCTAGCTTAATCCAATGGGTTTCACTTAATTCTTCAAACTAACCTTGAGCAGAGAACCTTATTTTGACTTTTAACAGTTTTTCTTTATAGGGTATTAACTTAAATTCTTCTGGCTACAGGTTATACCCAGAGCTCCATCCCCCTCTCTGGCCTTCTCAGAGGATGCTCTAGACAAGCTCCTTGAATTAAATCAAGCCTACTCCTCAGAAATGACTGCTCCCCCAGCCTCTCCTCCACCTTCCCTGGTGCCAGTCCCCAGGATTTCCTTTCTGCAGCCCCCAAACCAAGTCAGATCCCATCACAGGATTCTTCCTCTCTGTGCCTGCTCAGCTTTTCTTCCTACCTCCTTCACTCCTTCCATTTATATTAAATTCTCTCCCAACATTAAAAAAAGTAACATGGTTAGTGTAAACAATGAAGCAATTCAAGGATACATAGAGGAAAAATAATAATCCTCACTCCACCAACACATGTTAGTAGGCTGCTTTCCAGGCCTTTCCCCAGGCTCCTATAAACACATACTGACATATACCCACACGGAGGGCGGGTTTGTGGCTTTACAATTTTTTTTAAATTTTGTAAAATTAAAATACATATTTCTCTGCACCCGAATTCTTTAAGAACAATAGTTAAACAAATATTTTCTCTTTTTAAATAGTTGTACAATATTTCATAGAATGACTATGCTGCAATTTATTTAGTTTTCCACCTATTGATGGACATTTAAAGTTTTTCAAGAGTTGTTTTCTATTGTTTTTGGTACACTACAAATATGATTGTTATAAATATTCCTGTTCAAACAACATTATGTACTAGTGTTTCTATTTCATCAATAGATTCCCTTTTCAAAGTTGTATTGCTGGACAGAAGATATATAAATGCACTTGCAATTTGAAAATATGTAGGGCTACTTTCTTTTTCTTTCTTTTTTTTTGGGGGGGGTGGGGCTGCATTTGAACCCACCACCTCCAGCATATGGGGCTGGCGCCCTTCTCCTTTGAGACACAGGCACCACTGCCCAAGGCTACTTTCTTAAAGGAGATAGGGTGCCAGTTTCCCTGTACTCTTCTCAACACTGTACATTAATAATACTTTTTTGTCTTTGTCAACCTAGTAGGTAACATCAAAGCTTCCTGGAAGGCAAGCCTTTCCTGGCACCTACATTGGGTTCTGTGCATCCCTCTCTAGCCCTAATCACTACCAGAGCTACTCCTGCACTGGTAAGGGAATGTCCAGCTAGACTTCGAGTCCCCCTTCCCTGGGGCAGTGGCAAGGGATGCTCCAGCAGTGACTTTTGTGCAAAACCAGGTGTAATTTGTCCTGGCTCTTGCCCACTGATCTAATCAGAAAACCTTACGGAGTTTGGGCAGGCTCTGCAAATGATGCTGGGGAGGCAAGGGTTCAGCACTATTCTTGCAGCTTCCACTAGGATGTTGCCCTACCAGGTCTATAGATCCCCAGGCACCACGACTGCAATCCCCTGGCCTGTCTGCAGTGGAAAGCGGGCAATGGAAGGAGGCAGCAAAGGAAAAACAAACAACAGCTGCAAACCAAGAGCAGGAAGGATGACAGGTAAACTTTTCTTTTCCTTGCCCAGAGAGCCTGAGAGGTCTCTACAGGTCAGATCCAACCCAGTGAAGGAGACAAGCGGTGCTGAACTTTTCCAGTGGGGGAGTCATGTACAGAGATCCCGATTATACATTCTCTTCTCTCCCTCTCACCATTCCCACTTCCTCCCCATCTACTCTGCCTAATTTTTTAATTTTTTCTTTTTTTTGCAGTTTTGGCTGGGGCTGGGTTTGAACCTGTCACCCTCAGTATACGGGGCTGGCACACTACCCACTGAGCCACAGGTATCACCTGCTCTGCCTAACTTTTTAAAAATATGTTTTTACTGAGCACTCACTCTATACTAGGCATCATGCTAAATCTTTACAAACATCATCCCATTTCCTTCACAATTCCTGTGAGAGGATTGCATTACCACATCTTACAGATGAGAAACTGAGGTTTAAAGAGAGGTTAGTAGCTTGCCCAATATCAGCAGGTAGCAAGAGTGAGAGCTGATATTTGGGCACTAATCTGTTTTGGGAATCTGTGTTGTGACCTCACTTTACTTTTCTTGTTCTATTATTATTTTGAGCCAAAAGAGAACTAACACAAGGAAAAAGACAATGGCAACAAGAAAGAGATTCAAGTCTATGGTAGGCAGAATAATGGCCTCACAAAAATGTCTTAAGCCTGGGTCTCTGGAACCTGTGGATATGTTAATTATATGGTAAAAGAGTGTTGACCTTATAAATGGAACTAGGCTGCTAATCAGATGACCTTAAAATACAGAAATTATCTTGGAGTACCCCTAGGGACCAATATAATTACAAAAGTCCTTAAAAGTGGAAAAGAGAGGGAGAAGAGGTCAGAATCACATTGAGAGGACTCAAACCACCATTGTTGGCTTTAAAGATGGAGGAAGGGGCCACAAGCCAAAGAATTTGGGCAGCCTCTAGAAACTAAAAAGGGCCAAAGAAACAAATTCTTCCCTAGAATCTTAAGAAGGGAAGTCTGCCCAGTGATTTTAGACCAGTGAAACTGCTATCAGATTTCTGACCTACAGAATTAACTGCGAGACAAAAAAATTATATTGTTTAAGCCATCAGGCTTGTGGTAATTTGTTACACCTACAAAAAGAAAATTAATGCAAGTCCTAATATGCATTGGTACAATTAAATTGTACCAGTTTAATTGTGAGAATACATCACATCCAGAGAGGCCAGGGCATTCAGGTTATATGTGTGCAGGGAGTTTCCCAGGGCCCTTCTGTGTTCCTGTGTGTTTGGAGGAGGTGGCAGCATCATTCCAGCCCAGGGTGATGGTGTATGTGAGAGAAAGAGGACATTATGGAATACATTTCTAAAGACAAACAGCAAAAAGTTGTATTGATGTTTCCAATGTCTTTTTTTGGCCGGGGCTGGGTTCGAATCATCATCTCCAGTATATGGGTCCAGCGCCCTACTCCTTTGAGCCACAGGTGCCACCCCCCAATGTCTTGATATCTCATAATAGAACCTTTTCTTTGTTGTGGTTACTATCTTCTCCTTTTTGTGCCCCTTTTCAATGCAAGAGTCTGCTATTTGCTTCCTTTCCCTCCAGTAACTTAGTAGACACACAGAGGAGCTCTTCGGTTCTGTAACGGTTATGGACCTGCCCAGATATGAAAAGTTCATCATTACAGTGATAGATGAAATGTATCACCAGATAGTTACTCTCTTGATAAATCACAGTGACTATTATTAGCTACATATCTTATCACCTGGATAAATCATATGTGGGACTGCTTTTGATGGTGATGGCATTTCCAACTTTGTACATTACCCAGAGCACAGAATGAAGTGGGTCCAACCTCTATGGAATTCCTGAAATGAATTGCTTGCTATGGATTGGTAAGAAAGGAAGATCACAGGCAAATGCAAAGCCAGACAGACAACAGGAAACCACTGCCTTCCACATTGAAAGAAACGCCTTAAAAATAATCCAAACCTCCCGGAAAAGAAGAGAAGGAGAAAAGGATACACTTGTCCATCCTTGATCTGTTAATTAGGTCACAAATTGTTTTGTTTACATTAAGACACCACCATGGGAGATTCTTCTTGATTAAGAAAGAAGCAAGACCAAGCAAGTCAGCTAGTGAGGGTGCCAGGCTGGATAATTAACTTCAGGGCACCTCACTGACCAGGTTGCCCAAGTTCCTGCACCCGGGCCTGCCTCATCTTTCCATTTCCTTTTGATTCTACAGATGAGCTTCAGTGAGTGGCTTTGAAAAATGGTTCTCAGAGTCCTCTGGTTGCTTCCTGGGGCTGTTGCCTGAAGCACATTTAAATTGTGGTCTCCCCAGGGCAGGAGGAGAAATCCCAAACAAAATAGTTTATTTAACTCTAGCCAAACACAAATTCTTCAAAATAGGCAACTTTGAAGGGGACAAAGAGTATCAGAGCTTGTGGGAGGCACATCCATCAACCCCAGTCCAGAGCTGTGACCGTCTAGCCCATGTGGCCTCTGAGCCTCTAAGAGGCTTTCTAGCCACTCAGCCAGCTGGGCGGTCACGTTCATATCACATACACCTTCTGCTTGTCACGCCACAGCCTCTGTAGTACGTTTTCCTGCGTGGTCATTCTCCTCCTTTCCACTTTGCAATAGTTTCAGCTCTTTTGAACATAATGAACCTAAGGAGTTACAAACTGTATTTCCTAACTTCCTTTGCTTATAGGGATTGTTGCATACTTTTTCCTATTTCTGAATAACTGTGGGACACTCGCAGATAGCAGAAAGAAATGATCTCTGCCCCAGTCTCTACTCAGTCTCTGCCCAAATCTTTACCTTCAAGAGTCATTATAAAGTCAAATCCAAATGTACTCCTGTGTACACACTTACTCAGATATTCAAAATTACATATCCTCTAATTTAGTTATTTTCTAAGACATACAGATACATAAGAACTTTTGTGCATACACACTGCACTTGAAACCCTGATCTTACTCCACTCTGGCTGCCTCTTGGATCTCTCCTCTTGCCTTCTGAGTTATCTTTACCATTTTATGTCTCATTGCCCACACATGCTCCTTCTCCTCAGCTTACAAACACTCCCTTCCCTGTCCATCCTATTCTATGCTAACATGTTTCTCCAGCAAGCTCTAGAACAGTGCTCAGTCAACACGGGACACATACATGAATGAAGTTCTCTCTTTCCTTCTTTGCCAGTTTCCCTCAGAGCCAGGTTCTTCCCTTCCAGCTCCAGACGCTCCATTCTTATTGGCCTTCTCCTTTTCCCTAATTTGTAACTTACCCTTTAAAAAGTATTTTATGCATTCTATTTTTAAAATTTTGCCAAGAGTCCACATTCACTGTGGAAAATTAGACACTGCAGGTGACTCAAAAGGGAAAAATTAAAATAGTCATGATTTCTTCAACCAGAGATATGTATTTTGGTCTCAGTGTCTCTTGTGTTAATTCTCTCCTTTCTACATGGGTGTGATAATGTCATTTTCCTCCTAAGAACCTTCACTTCCTTCCCATTGCTGAGTCATTGCTGAGTGATTCTGACTCCCTGTGTGGCACCAAAGACTCACCAGGATCTGGTCCTGTCTCATTTGCCATCCTCCTCCCCCATCCACAGCACTCTGCGACCCCCAGCCCATATACTACAGCCAGATTGAATTCCTTGCCACCCCTTGAACTGACACATCCTCTCCCCTATCCCCTGATCACCTTAGTTCTTCCAAGCTAAAGTTCTCTGCACTTTCACCCAAACCCTCCCCTTCACCTGTGGAGGTCCTAAGCTTCTCTCAGGTTCAACCTTGCAAGAATCTCTGATCTCCTATTTAGAACAGTTGAGTTGTTCCCCTAGTACCTCTTGTGGTTCCTAATTTGGTGTTACAATTAGCTGTCAGCTGATCCATTTTGTCTTTAAACCCTAAGTTCCTTGAATCAGGGACTATGTCTCATTCATCTTTGAATCTCCCACAATTCTTAGCATTGTGCCTGACACAAATGTTTACTGGATAAAGAGCATCCCAGCTCCTGTTGCCTCACACATATGTAGTTGCACATTCTGATTCTGAAATAAATAAAGGCATTCCTGATGCCAACCCCTCTCTGGGCTACTTCTTGCTAATCCTTTTCTCCCTCAGAATCTCCTCCTTGACTATTCAGGTATGTATTCCTAGGAGAGTAGAGGCATAAATTGTTGGATGAAGGTCACTAAGTGCCTACCAGTGGTTAGAGACAAAGGAATAGAGGCACCCACAGCAAGGCAGATACGAAAGCATGAACATGATGGCTAGAACAAAAGTGTAGAAAGAAGTCAGCCCTACTTAGTATATCTTATTCATGCCTCTCAGAAAAACTTACTCAGCATTTCATCAGCTTCTTATACTTTATCTTAGGCTACAGAGAACTCTGGGAGCCTCATGTTCCTCCCCTCGTTCCATTCCTTTCATTTAAGAAGCTCTTAGAATCCGTGACTTTCCTACTCCCTTGTTTGAAGAAAGAATTTTCCTTATCTCATCATCACTTAGACTATGCACTTATCACCTAGTGTGTACAACAGTGGCTGTGCACATGGTAGCCATATACCAAAATGGCCTTTGGTGATCCTTGACTCCTGGTATACATGCCTGTACATAGTCACTTTACACAATGAATCAGGGCTGGCCTTGTGTGACCAAGAGAATATGAATGAATATCGTGTGACTCTCAAGGCTTGGTCATAAAAGGTGGCACCTGTGGCTCAAAAGGGTAGGGCACCGGCCCCATATGCCAGAGGTGGCAGGTTCAAACCTAGCCCCAGCCAAAAAAAAAAAGGCACTGCAGATTCCT
Organism: Otolemur garnettii; assembly: GCF_000181295.1. Classification (NCBI taxonomy): domain Eukaryota; kingdom Metazoa; phylum Chordata; class Mammalia; order Primates; family Galagidae; genus Otolemur; species Otolemur garnettii. Next base: position 3,045,141 of record NW_003852421.1, on the reverse strand, counting down.
CCTTGGTCTCTTGGATGACTTTCTTTGCAGGGAGCCAACTGCCATGCAATGAGACACTGAAGCAGCCCTGTGGAGACCTCTACAGAAAAAGGAACCGAGACCTCCCAGCAACAGCCGGTACCAGCTAGCCAGCCACATGAGTGAGCCATTTTGAAAAGTAGGTCCTCCAGCTTCAGCGCAAATTTCAGATGACCACAGCCCTAGCTAATACCTGACTGCAACTTCATGGAGACTTTAGCCAGGACCATCCAGCCAAGCTGCTCTCAAATCCTTTACTCACAGAAACCATGAGAAATAATAAATGATTTTTGTTGTTTAAGCCACTGTTTAAGGATGATGTGTTATGCAGCAGTAGGTAACAATTAAATACATCTTTCATTTTACTGTTCAGTGTGTGTCCATTTGTACACATACGTTCACATGAGTGTTGATGGTTTTATTTATAAGAGCAACAAAAAATGAACTTTATATACTTAACTCACTTTATATAGTCAATAGTGCAATTCTTAGAACATTTAAACTCTTTAAAAAATTAAATTATTCCATCAACTCTGACGTAATTTGAGAATGCATTAGTAAGTATACAAATGACAAACCAAAAAAACACTTGATATATTTCAAACAGAGGTAACTCTATACAAGGGGTCAACTAGAAGAGTAAAAAGAAGTAATATTACCCAAAGACTAGTAGGAAACCCACTGCAATACTCAGGTCTGAAAGAGCAAATGAAAAAATGACGTTGCCCCTGGGACACCAAGCTGCTGTTACAGTACTAGAGATACCCTCCAAAGCTGGAGGGAGAAATCTTGTGTTAACTTTCCTCCCACCCTCCAATCTCCTGCCAGAGCCTCCCATTGGCAGAGGCTAAATGGTGCAGTAGGGAAAGGATTCTGGGAAATGTAGTTTGTAGGCTTCCTGCCTTGGCAATAGAAAAAAAAACTATAGATAGGGCAACTGAGGAACTAAGAGTCAAGAGTCACTATTTATCACTGAGAACTTAGATAGTGGAAATAAGGGTATATGTATTTGATAGGGCTCTACTAAAAAATGAAATAATTAATATTTGTGATTATAGCAAGTCAGATAAACTCAAATAATCCCACATTCATCTTCCCAGATGTATTCCAGGATCCTACCAAAAGTCTGGGAACCCACCATTGGTTCTGAACTCTAATTTCTTCAAAAGGGCAGCCATGACAAAGCCTTTTTAGCAATTGGAGAAGTATCTCCAATAAGAACACACTGAGCACATAATATGGGACAAATGCCGTTCTAACTGCTTTCCAGTTTGTTAACTCATTTACCTCCCACCACATCACCATAAAGCAGTTTCTATGTGATCTATTTTACAGGTGAGAAGACTCAGTCCTTAAGTCACAGAGATGGTGAATAGCAGAGTCAGGTCCCAATATGGTCATCTGGCTTCAGAGGCTCTGTGGTTAACCACTCCACTGTGCTGACTCTCATGATCTTATCCCCTCACCTGAAATGTAGGGAGCACTTATGACTGATTTAAGCTAGTCCCAAAGTATTAAAAGAGACTAATAATACAGAAAAGAACAAAAGAACAAACCTTATAAAACCCAACCCTTGAAACGAAGGTCCAATCTTTGACTCAGCTTGTCCAAATGAATGTACTATAATGCAGCCCATTAATTATTTTAGAAAGTCACAGTTTTGAATTATCTGGAGCCATTTTCTGAAACTCTGAAAGAGGCTTTTTAGTCTAGAAATATCCCTCCCAACCCGAATGTGGAGGAAGGTTAATAACCAGTGTCCTGGAGGACCTGTGTATGGGAAAGCCATGTGGTTGAGCAGTGATAAAAACTTATGCAGAACTCTAAAATTAGGGTGCTGTTTCCTGCCAGCCTGCACTCATGCTGAGCCTGAAGCTGATCATTTCAACAAGCTTAAGTAGGTTCTTTCACTTTGATGGAGAGGCAGAGAGGGGGAAAAGATCAGTTCATCAGAAATATCATTCTAGCATCTCTGAAAACTTTATTTCTTCATAGTTGGGTGATTTATCTTGTGTTTTAAACAGCTGGTGATTTGTACCATTTTGAAATAATCAGTGTCTTTCTCATTATCATACTTTGTGAGAGACCAGGCTAAAGAGAAGGAAGAGCCCACTGAGTGGAACACATCACGTAGTAAAACCAGACCCTTCTATCAACTGCCCTTGTTTTCCAAAGGTGCTATTTCACTCTGGGAGGCTACACATTGCAACTGCCTGTTATGTTTTTACAGGAGCAGAAGGACAACAGTGGAAAGTGTAGATTCTCAAGTAATTTGAGACAGTAGGCCTTCAGTACCTGGGTTCCACTGAGCCTGATACCTGGAGCACTGATGCTTCTTGTGCGTTAAAGTAAACAGCTGGCAGAAAGTGGAAAGGCAGTGCTCCACTTGGCCCAGAGCTGCCACCAGGCACTGTAGGGAAGCATTGGGTGTTAAATAATGTTCATTATTTTATAGGCATTCTATGTCAAAATTGCATAATAAACCCATCATGTTTTCCTTTGCTACATTTTGCCTTGCTCATGGCCAAGGGAGAAAAATTGTGGTACCCAAAGTAAAAAGGAAAGAGACCTATTATTTTGATGGCTACATGACTATACATCGTCATGGATGGAAGGGGAAGAAAAAAGAATTAATGTGCATTAAACTTTCTCAAAATGAATGGCTCATATTAAAGAATATGTGTTTCTTTTTTTGCAAGTCCAGAGCTACTACAAAACAACCATCTCTGCTAATGCTGTGCATGCCCAGTGAGAACAAGCCATCTTCTCTTGCTCAAAGGACACGCCGCTGTGAACCTTTCCCTTCAAACATCCAACACAGGGAGGTGTTAATGCCAAAGCTCCCCATGGCCCAGAGCAGCCTTTTTAGGTTTTGTCCCACTTCCTGATGGTCTTCTTATAACACAGCTGTCCACATGACGAGAAGGAAGCCAGAACCAGGCTGATGAGCTCCAAAAGCTCCCTGATACAACAGACAGACAGTGGTTTCAGGGCAGGTGCAACAATCTGAAACAGCCATGGATGAATGTGTGCTACTGAGAGTGAAAGTTAAGAGATAGGAGAGCCTATTGCAGTGGTTCTCAACCTTCCTAATGCCATGTCCCTTTAATACAGCTCCTCATGTTGTGGTGACCCCCAACCATAAAATTATTTTCGTTGCTACTTCCTAACTGTAATTTTGCTTACTGTTATGAATCGTAATGTAAGTATCTGATATTCAGGATGGTCTTAAGCGACACCTGTGAAAGGGTCGTTCGATCCTCAAAGGGGTCGTGACCCGCAAGTTGAGACTGCACTGGCCTATTGGGACGTGGATCTTCATTCGCTCCTTCTGTAATGAGCCTGTCCCCACTCTTCCTCCATCTGCCTCTTTCCCTTACCTCACATTTTACCAGCACTGTCTCTGCCTTGAATGCCCCGAGCTTATTCAGCCTCAATGCCTTAAGGCTTTTTCTTGCCCTTTAAGTTCAAATTCAGTGTTACCTCTTAGGAGATAGCCCCCAGAGGGTAGCCTAGTTGTGGTAGAATCAATTTCCAAGTGAACCTCTTAGAACAGAAGTTGGGAGGATGGAGTGGGTTTACTTAGGAAAGTGACAGTTTTCTACATATCTTCTATTACAAAGAAAGAGAGCTCCCTCAGTGGAATGAAGGGTGGCTACCCTTCCTGGAAACCCTCCAGCGAACAGGCACTGTCACATTGCTTGGTGGTGTTTCATTTACAGCACCTAACATTTGCACAGTTAAAAAAACAATCACTGTTTAACATCCTTGCATCCTCTAAGTGTGATACCCTAAGCACAGCGATGCCCTACACCGTGGGCAGACAGACTCTTTCTGTGTAATTTTCTGCCTCCTAAAGAGCCTAACCTGGCACCTCTGAGCCTCCCCTTGCATTTGCATCACTAGCTCAACATCCAGATTTTATCTCCATCCTGATCTCCCTTGGACTTAACAATAAGCGTGTCTCACTCAACAGCACTGAGGAACATGTGCCGGGAACCCACCATCTGGTGTGGCCTGTCCTCCAGCTGCACGGGAAGCAATTGGCAGGTAGGTGGTAGTGAAGCTGGTTTGGTTGGACGCTCAGCTGGGTGAGATTGGTGCTGGGGGCAAAGGTGGGTGTCTGATCACCATGGGGGTGACTGACTGCACTCTAGCCATAGTCAACACCCCAGAAACTGATGTCCAATTACAGTAGAATGGTCTAGATGGTGCTCAGCCCAAACCATTCCAGCACTGGCCTGAAGCTCCTGTCCAGCTGTTATCTGCACAAACACAGAGAGTAGCTGAAGATACAATGGTATTTGTATATGAATGTGCTCTTCATGGGAAACCATACCATCTTTATAATAACTTTTTTTTTTTTTGAGACAGAGCCTCAAGCTATCCCCCTGGGTAGAGTGCCATGGCATCACAGCTCACAGCAACCTCCAACTCCTGGGCTCAAGCGAGTCTCCTGCCTCAGCCTCCCAAGTAGCTGGGACTACAGGCGCCCGCCACAACACCCGGCCATTTTTTTGGTTGCAGCCATCATTGCTGTTTGGTGGGCCCGGGCTGGGGATTCAAACCTGCCACCTTAGGTGTGTGTGGCTGGCGCCTTAGCCGCTTGAGCCACAGGCGCTGAGCCATATTAACTTAAAAATAACAAGTTTTTAACAAACTTCATTCCACCGAGGGAGCTTTCTTTCTTTGTAATAGGATATATGTAGAAAACTCACTTTCCTAAGTAAACCCACCCCATCCTCCCAACTTCTGTTCTAAGAGGTTCACTATTTCCATGAGGGTCTCTTGGAAATTGATTCTACCACAACGAGGCTCGCCTCTGGGGGTCATGCTTACCTACTCCAGCCCAGGGTATGGGCCTCAACCCTGTCTGTACCCTCTATTTCCTGGGAAAAGTTTTGTTTGAATTCTCAAGACACAGGTCAGCAGGGCCCTACCTGAGTCCTACTGAATCCAGAGGTCAAGTGGGGACCAGCAGTGGTCGTGGAGTTGGCAAATGTAGTTTGGAAAACTACATAGATGCTTCTGGGCCAGAGCCAGGTTGGTGCTCACTAAAATGTGGATGAACAGCTCGTTAACACCTTCCTTAATTCCCCATTAAACAGCATGGACAAGACAAGAACATTTTAAAAAGACATTACTAAAGACCTGGGGAGAGGAAAATGAGCACAATAATACCCAGATAGACGAGCAGGGTTACAACTTATCTGCTTCGGGATCCCCCACAGCCTCAATTTGAAAGGAACAGCAACCTAGAAAGTTCTGTTAACATGAAAACACAAGAGATGTTTTCACAGCCAAATGAGTTTGGGGCACGCTGCTTAGCAGCTCCCAGTCTTGGCAGTCATCAGGTACCTTGCATTTTGAAGTCTTCTCAAAGTCCTGCAGTAAAGAAACCCATTGACATCTGTTTAGCTCACACTTTCCTAAATGTACATCACTGCCAAAGCCACACTTCAGCACTTCCAGATGTGTTCAAAGTCCATAGTCTCGGGGGTGGATTTGGGCCTCTCCCACCACCTGCTTAGTCCAGCTAGAGCCTCCAGGTTATTCTCTTATGACAAAAAACCCAGGCCTAACACAAGGCCACTCCATAGGTCAGTGTATCAGAATTCAACATAATAAAACTCCTCATGGGATACACACAACACAGTAGCAAAGAGTCTTAAAACAGGAAATTGATACATCCAATGGTCCATCCAGGTGGGCACCACCTTCTTCGCTGCCTGCTGCCGGCTCATCAAGCCATGACCACATGAGCATAGTCCCTGATGTGGGGCTGAGAGTCGAGAAAGGTAGCAAAGAACAGAGAGGAAAGGAAGCTCTCTGAGACTGCTGGGCAAGGACATTGGGGAGAGAAGGGATATGTGTTTCCAGGGTCCCTTGCTAAAATTTGGAACAATTTTCCAAGTAGCCCAGCATTTCTCAGTCGGGGTAACTTTGTCTCCTAGGAGACATTTGGTAATGTCTGGAGATGGTTTTGATTGTTACATGTGGGGAGGGGATGCTGCTGGCATCTAATGGGTAGAGGACAGGAGTGCTGCTAACCATCCTCCAATGCCCAGGGCAGCCCCCGCCACAAAGAATCATCAGACCCACAATGTCAACAGCGCTGAGGCTGAGAAACACTGCCATAGACCAAGTATGTACATGGCAATTTGACAATTAGGTTTAATAACTCAGCCATGGTGACTTACATAGGCTTCATATTAAATATAGGTTTTAATATTTTGCTACACGACTCCACAAGATACTGTACTTTAAGCTTTACTTGGTCAAATAACAGCAATTACATGGTTCACACATATTAAGTACATACATTACCTTGTTCATTTCTTTCACAGCGTTAATCATGAAGTGGAACAACCTTTTTAATTTGTTTAATTAATGACTGCCCGCCTAAGATAAAAGCTCCTAGAACATGGCCTGATCTGGAGGAGACACTCAATAAATATTTGCTGAATTAATGAATTCAGACAGTTGGCGAGTACCTGGTTGTTCCCATAAGCAGAGGAGGTCTCTTGTTTAAGTGTCCACATCCACAGTGCCTACATCATATTTTTGCCTATAGAAGAGACTCAGTATACAAATCAAGGTGTGAGAATGAGGGACCGGGCAAACACTATTAATATCTGTGTCCGCTATGAAAAATGAATAAACACACATGCTACCATAGAGGATATATAAGAACACAGGCTGAGTTTAAGGGCCTTGTTGCTCCAAGCTCCCAGTTCTCCTCTCTAGAACTTTCTGCCAGGGAAGCAGGTGAAGAGTATAGAATGAGGGCTAGAGACAGTGGTTCTTAGCAGAACCCTGAACCCAAGCCAAGGAAGTGATGATTCCTCTCCCTTCCAAACTATTTTCTAAGAATGTTTTGGCATTCACCCATCAAAGAATGAACACTGAAAGTGGTGTGCATTAGTGATCCTGGGAAGATGGTGATTCAAAGGGCTTAGAGGAAGCCAAAAAAATAAAAAATAAAAATAAAAGAGACTCTGTTACAGGTTCCTCCTTCCTGTTCTTTTTTTATAAATAATATATTGATGTTTAAGAACTGTTAGATTTTATAAACTTGCTTTCCAGAGTGATGGATCAGTGTCAAGCTTTACTGTCATACTGTAGTCCCAAATTTCTCTCCTGTGGACAATAAATTTGTCTTTACTCTTTTCCCTATGATAAACCTTTGCATGATTAACAAGTCTTTAATTAGGGATCACAGTCACTTTGGAGATCCCAGCCAACAACTTCAGGTTAAGAGACTAATCACAGGAGAGAAACTAATTTTTGCAAAATGTCTCAATAATGTCTCTCATAGCACCCACCACCACCCTGAGCCAGGGTCCAAGACAGAATCATGCATTGTATGTAATTGGCATGTCTCTTTAGTTAAGGTATGCTTACACTCTCCAGATTCATCAGCTTGGTTAATTGGAAAGATTTTATGTATGTATGTATGTATATATGCATGTATGTATTTATTCAAGAGATGGACGGTGGGGGTGTTGCCCAGTTGCCTAAGTTGGAGTGCAGTGGCAGGATTATAGCTCACTGCAGCCTCAAACTCCTAGGTTCAAGTGTTCCTCTCACCTCAGCCTCCTGAGTATCTGGGACTCTAGGCAAGTTCCAGCTACTTGAAAATTGGCTAAGTTTTCTTGCATTTTTAGAGATAGGAGTCTCCCTTCATTTCCCAGACTAGTCTTGAACTCCTGGCCTCAAGCAATCCTCCCACCTCAGCTTCTTGAGTAGCTGGGATTACAGGCATAAGCCAAGTCCCCATGCCCAACTCTAAAAAGTCTTTATTGTTTTAGTACATAAAGGGTTTCTGTAAGAATCATTAATAATGCAGTATTTTACAACAGTAAATATGTATACAGCTACAACAACCAGCATGGAATTTCAACATGGGAAGTACATAAAGAGATTTTTCACCTTAAGCTACATCTGGAACACTTACCTATATTTGAAAACAACTATTCAGATACTGACAATATAACTAAATAGTGTCTTATGCATATTGGTTACATTGTTATGATGATCACATGTGATAACCCAGGCACTCACATGCTTATCGATTGCAACAAGGGCAGGAAGGTCAGACATATTGCTGAAGTAATTGCTTAATTATTTTACCTTCTAAAGGCCAAGGTCAAAGCCAACTAACAGATTTTATTTAAGACTCAGGTCATAGCCAATTTTTGCACATCTGCAACATGTTAATCTGAGATGGATTTACTGTGACGCGAAGGTAACTTAAGTTGGGACCCTTGCTGTGTGCTAGCTGGGAGGGACACTAGCATGTACTCCATGGTGTACTACATGCCTCCCACACCTTCTCAGCCCACTTTTGCTCCAGCAGTGCTGAAGTGGTCACCTTCATGAAGGTGTCACTGGGAAGCACTTGCCTGATGCTTCCACACCACATATCCCTCCACCCCAGGTTTATCTGACTCCCAAGTGAGGGATGCTTTCTAGAAGCCTGTTCAGTCCTTACACATGTACAGTCTGGAAGCACAAGAAAAATAACTCTCTGTGGGCAACTGCTGATGAATGAAAGATGAGAAGCTGATGAGTAAATACTTTGCTCTTCTCTTCCTTGGGTGGACAATTCTGAGACAGTTTCTGTAAATTTCCAGAAGGTCCTGGTAGCATTGAAATGCGTTTGCCCACAAAGATGTCTGCCTTAGTCTATATGAGCTGCTACAACAAATATACCATAGACTGCGTTGCTTACAAACAACAGAAAATTAGTTGTTACAGTTTTGGAGACCAGAAATTTGAGATCAGGCACAGCATGGTTGGATTCTGTGAAGGCCCCTTCTTAGTCCATAGACAGCAGTCTTCTTGCTGTCTCCTCTCACATGACCAAAGTGGGGGGAGAAAGAGCAGTCTCTGGGGCCCCTTTTATAAAGGTACTAACCCCCTTCATGAGCGCTCCACACTCATGACGGCACCACCTTCAGACACCCCACCTCCTGATACCATAGCCTTGGGGTTATAATTTCAACATATGAATTTGAGGAGCAGGGCACAAACATCCTCTCCATAACAGTGACCAAATTAAGCACTCACCCTTGCAAGAACCCCAGAAGGAAAAGGGAAAAAACAATTACTTGGCCATTAAAAAAGATGGGGACTTTGCATCGCTTGTATTAACCTGGATAAAGTTGAAACACATTCTTCTTAGTAAAGTATCACAAGAAGGGAGAAGCAAGAATCCAATGTACTCAATTCTAATATGAAGCCAGTAGACTGTCTGATATATGCCCACATAAAAGGAAAACTCAATTCCTTTCAAGATAGGGGCAAGGAGTGAGGGAGTGGAGATGGGGACCAGGGAAGGAGATGGGGGTTACAGTGTATGGCATATCTCTTGGGGGCAGGACACTCAACAAATATGAACACTGTAACCTAATTCTTGGTACATCCATGAACCTGAGACAATTAAAAAAAATAAAAATAAACAAATAAAAACCAACCCAAAAAAAATCAACTAAAAGAAAAATATGACTGAAAAGTTAAAAGACATGCACCCTTCAACCAGGAGCTCACATATTCACTGATGGAAGTTCCAGAAGAAAGAACCAAGAAAACAGAAAAAGTGATCAAAGAAATAAAAGAAAATTTCCCTGGTTGAAGAAAAGCATCAGTTGTCAGACAGAAATTGCCTGCTGAGTGATTTCTTACCTACCACAGAAACAGAAGCAAACTGGCACTACACTTCACTGGGCAATAGCAATGCCATGAGACACTGTAGCAATGGTGTCAACGTGGGGGTGGTGAAGCCCTCTTAGGGTATTTATTTCCTCCCTGGACAGGATGTCTTTTCCATTTTCTTTCCCTGAGTGTTGTGGCAGTCTGGAGTTCTCTCAACCTCTGCTGTCCTATATTCCTAGGCCCCTACACCAGGATGTCTCTCTAGGGCGGGAAGTTTGCTTGCTTCAGAGTGTGGTACTCAGATTTCAAGCCAGAACAATACACATGTGTTGGCTATAAACAGGGAGCGTGGACAGGGTTGGTTCTGATGTGGTTCTTTATTAGTCACAGAAAGCGTTTCTCCATAGCCCTTCTTTTCTCGTTCTCTTTGTTCTTTCTGAGTTTGCAGTTTCTCCGAATTGGTTCTTCCTCGGGGGAGTTTTGGGCTTTTCTCTTCATGCCTGTCATCAGTCTCACCCCATTCATTTTATATCTTCTTTCCAGGAATGTCTGTCAAGATGTTCTAGTCTTTTAATGATGTTTTCATTTCATGTTTTCTTCAGTTGTTGTACATTTCTTCTTTTACAAGTATAGCTTTTTATTTTAATAGATTCAGGATTAGAGAGAAGGTGAAAAATTGCGATCAGTTTATCATCTTGATCTAATACTATTCATGTGTATGGATGTATATATGTATATCTGTTTTATATTTTTAGTTTTATATACTGTAGGAAAAAATTATAGTATGGAATATATATTAAAAATCACATTGTGTTATTTTGTAATCTTTTTTCACTGGGCATTGTACTTTAAACACTTCCCTATAGAAAGACTTCAATACTGTGGGTAAATTTAGCACACGACACGAAGTAGGATACTAAATTTAGGGACTATTTAACTGAACTGATAAATGTGTGATATATTCTTTTTTTTTCTTTAATGTCAAATCTTAAAGCATCTGCTTTTTACCCCACCAAGAACTCCATAGGATTATCAACGTGCTTGTTAATTCAGCTGTTTTAAAATCCATGGTTTCAGTTTCTTAATGGCCAATTGTGTCAACTGTGCAAGAATCCAGTGATAGAAAGTCAAACGTTTGTTCTGGTCGGGTATTTTTTTGATCTATGGCTATACTCACAACATGAAGTCAAGATGCAAGGAAATTACACAAACATCTCTGTTTAAAAATGCCCTTGTGGAAACATCACAATGCAAGAATTGTATATACATTTAAAAGTCTAGGGAAACAAAACAGAAGGCAAGCGAGAAAACTCTTTCTCTTCTCCTGGAGACATATTTTTCCCCTCTGGAAAAAAAAAATAGGGAAATTTATGATCTCTAGACCCTCTCCAAAAAGCCTAGCAGAAAGGGAATAAACATATACAACAAGAAAAAGCAACATACATTGTAGTTGACGACTCTAAGAAAAAAAGAGTTCAAGGAATAAAATAATGATATTGAGGTTCTGGTGTAAAGCTCAGTGGGGAAGGGTAATAACGTTCTTTGAGAGTTTTCTAACATATAATGGAATTCTCTGAGAAACAGCAAAGGCAAGAGAGTTTACAAACATATCTTTTTGGTTCACAGAGGAGCTCACTCAAAGTTCTAAAGAAACTCTCTCGGTGCACACCCTGCCTGAATCCAATGAAACATTGTCGAGGTAGGCAGAATAATGGCTTCCCTCAACGATGTCTGCCTCCCAGCCTCCAGAATATGGATACCTTTCATAGCAAAAAGGATTTGCAGATGGGATTAAAGTTAAGGACTTTGAAATGGGGAAATTAGCCTGGATTATACAGATGGGCCCAACATAATCAGGAGTCCTTACAAGTTGAGAACATTTCCCAGCTGCAGTGAAAGAGAAGGAAGAGAGATTGAAATCATAAGAGGAACAGATCACCATTACAGGCTTTGAAGATGTGGAGAGGGGGCCATGAGCCAAGGAATGCAGTGGCTTTTAAGGATGGGAATGGCCCTCTGTTGATTCTGCCAATAACCCAAATTAGCAGGATGTGGATATTTTCCCCCTAAAACCTCCAGAAAGGAACATTCCCTGAGTACTACTTCTGCCTAGCACAAACTAGGTGATATTAAATTATCTAAGTTCAGTTGTTGGTAGTTGCCTTTGTAAATATGATTAGCAGGTTTATTAGACATTGTGTGCATAGATCTAACTTCTAAATATAACATCACTTTTTATAAACAAATTTATGATTAAATTATACCATGTATGTGTGCAGATCACATACTACAGACACTGCTTAATTACTCTCAGTTGCAACACAGCTATACAACTATAGTTAAGTACACAAATGTTCAGTACATTTATGTTCCCCAGAATTTGCCATAGTGACTGAGCTTGGTGGAAACCATTAGCTTCTTCCTTCCACTTGCCTTTCTTATTCCTCTTTTGCCTATTTTATTCATTAGATATTTATTAGGTCTCCACTATGTTATGCTCTATTAGTGCTAGAAATTTAATGATTAGAAAAATATGGGGCGGTGCCTGTGGCTCAAAGGAGTAGGGCACCAGTCCCATATACTGGAGGTGGTGGGTCCAAACCCAGCTCCGGCCAAAAAACTGCAAAAAAAAAA
>NW_003852421.1:3021300-3032345 GCF_000181295.1 Otolemur garnettii | reverse complement strand
GATTCGAACCTGCCACCTTAGGTGTATGTGGCTGGCGCCTTAGCCGCTTGAGCCACAGGCGCCGAGCCGGATATTTGAGTTTTTATAAAATCTTTGTGGCAGCAGATTTTATAAAATGAGGGGGGCAAAAAGGTTCAGGTGGGAAATGATGGTATGTTGGTGTAGGGTAGAATGGTTCATGAGGGAGGTGTCCAAATTCCCTCCTATGCCTCTCTGGTTGAAGTTCTGGGTGAATTCCTTCATAAAGCCATCAGGTCTAGGGCTTTTCTTTGTCTGGAGATAGTTTATTATTGATTCGATCTCTTTACTAGTTACAGGTCTATTCAGATTTTCTCTGCCTTCATCACTTAGTCTTGGTAAGTTTTGTGTTCATAGGAATTTGTGCATTTCATCTAGATTATTCAATTTGTTGACATTCAATTGCTCATAGTACTCTCTAATAATCTTTTTTTTTTTTTTTGTGTTGTCTCTGTGTATTTTTGTGCTTTTGTGGTGTAGTGTGTTGTTTTTTCACACAATGCAAAATACTTCTATCAAACAAGTTAACATAGCCTTCATGTCATTTAATAATAATCTTTTTTTGTTTGTACAAATTAGCAGTTATATACCCACTTTCATTTATAATGAAAAAAATTTATAATAATTTGAATCTTCTCTCTTTTCTTACTTACTACATCTAGCTAAAGTTTTGTTGATCTTTTCAAAGGTTTGTTGATCAATTTTGCTGATGTTTCCACAGAACCAACTTTGGTTTTGTCAATTTACTCTATTATTTCTTCATTCTCTAGTTCATTTATCTGTTATAATCTTTATCAAGAAAATGATATTTTAACAAAATAAATAATAATGACATGTTTTATACTGATGTCAGTGATTCAAAAGAGAAGGAAAAATTAATGTAGCAGAATGATTTCTGGAAGAATATCTTTGGATTTATGAGAGGGGGTGTCATTTAGTATAAAGTGGTTGGATGGCTTGGATAAGAGCATGGATAGGTAATCTAAGGTCATGGGTGAGAAGGCAGAGTGAGTATGTGCAAAGAGGTAGGAGAATGTAAGGGCCATTACTGCTGTAAAAAAATCATTACGTCTCTGCACCCTCATTATCACTGCACCTACATTGTGGGGTACAAGAGACAAGAAATAGAGTAAGAGGCAGGGATTAGCTTTATTGTTTCTTCAGCTGAGAACTCTTCTGAGATATCTCCAGCAGTCTATAATGGAGTCTGGGACAAGGTTATAGGATGGTGCACATTCACAAAGGGTCTGATTTCCAAGTAACAGTATAAGATGGTCATTGTATGAGTGTGTGTGAAATGTGATAAGTGTCAAACCTGAACATTGGAAAGAGATTACAGTATGTGCTACTTTATTATTTTTTATTATTTTTTAAGTTATTGTTATTTGAGGCCCTCACACTCAAACTGGTCTCGTTCTCTCATCCTCTAAGATGCTGGTCTTAAGTGCTTGAGAATCTAAGACTCGATTTTCTTCCCAACATTGAATTATCCTGAACCCTGATGAATGTTTAGCCAGTTCTTTACTAAATAATCTTGTAAAGGACCCAGAGCTGTGCAGGATTGTCATGGGAGGGGTCTGGGCATGTACCTTCAGCCTGACTACCTCATTCCCCTGCACTGATGAGGGAAGATGGCTCCTGCCATTTAACACGTTTCTCCACCCCCTGCGTTTCCTGTAGGTTATGCTTAGATCTGGTGCTAGTTACATCCAGACGGTGCTAGTGTTGTGTATTGCATGACATCTGGGGGGCATCATGTCTGCCAGGCCCTTTCCTATATGATAAGGCAGATGCCTGTGTGTGTATGTTTTTGTTTTTTTTTTTCTGAAAACTTTGTTGGGGATTCATTGAGGGTATAAGATATGTCACATGCTGAGACTCCACCCCCTCCCTCCTTCCCTCTCTCTGCTCTTCTTTCCCTCACCCCTCCCTCTTTCTCTTTCTCTCTGCTCTCCCCTTTCCCCACCCCCACCATGTCATTAATTGTCATCAAATCAAGATTGAATACATAGGATTCATGCTTCTCCAGTCTTGTGATGCTTTACTAAAAATAATGTGTTCCACTTCCATCCAGGTTAATACAAATGCTGTAAAGTCTCCATTTTTTAATGGCTGAATAGTATTCCATAGTATACATGTACCACAGCTTGTTAATCCATTCCTGGGCTGGGGGGCATTTAGGCTGTTTCCACATTCTGGCAATCATAAATTGAGCTGCAATAAACAGTCTAGTACTAGTGTCCTTATGATAAAAGGTTTTTATTTTTCTTTCTGGATAGATGTCCAATAATGGGATTGCAGGGATGAAACAGAAGGTCTAGCTTGAGTTCTTTGAGGTTTCTCCATACCTCCTTCCAAAAGGGTTATATTAGTTTGCAGTCCCACCAGCAGTGTAAAAGTGTTCCTTTCTCTCTACATCTGTGCCAACATGTGCAATTTTGAGATTTTGTGATGTGGGCCATTCTTACTGGGGTTAGAAGATATCTCATGGTGGTTTTGATTTGCATTTCTCTAATAATTAAGGATGATAAGCATTTTTTCATATGTTTGCTAACCGTTCATCTGTCTTCTTGAAAGAAGGTTCTGTTCATCTCTCTTCCCCATTGATATATGGGATTATTGGCCTTTTTCATGTGGATTAATTTAAGTCGCCTGTGTTCTTTTAATACGACCCTGGGAATTTAATCTTTGATTGCTTTTCTTTCTGCCTCAATTTGTACATTTCCTTGACTTGAAATGGCTACATTTCTAAGGAGTCCTGGTTGCCTTTGGTGAAAGTATTTAGAGACCACATGTGAGTATTTGTGGAGTCTTCCAACTTATTTTCTAGGGTCTGCTTGCTCCTTCACAGACCTACCAAAAGTAATACTGCCAGATGTATTTTCCTGAACCCCAGGTGGGATGTGTTGTTCCAGCATTAAAAATCTTCCAGTGAGCTTCTGCTGCTAACAGGATACAAGCCATTTACGTTAGCCTAGCAGTTAAAGATTCCCACACCCAGCCCTGCTCCCATCTCTCATTGCAGCTCTGCATGGACACCAGGATACAGCCAGGCAGCCCTGGCTCCTCAGTAATTCATAACTACCCAGAGCGTCACTGTTGGGGTTGAGCCAGAGGCAGGCCAGAACGTGAAAGGTCAGACACGACCGCACCAGGATTGATCCCATGTGTCATTTGCAAGCTGGGTGATTTGAGTTTGTCATCTCCCCTCACTGGATGCAGGCTCCCCATTTACAAAAACCAGGATGACAGCACCAACCTCACAGGGTCATTTTGAGGATTAAGTTAGAAGACTTATGTAGATCATCTAGCCCAGGACACTAAAAGACAATAAATAATAGTTTCCTGCCCTTCCCTGGATCACTTACCCTCAGTTATATAATCAGATGGTTCAGAATCTAAAAATTCTGAGTTCTTCCTAAAGTGCTGCTGCTATTTTTACCTGTCCTTTCACAAAAGGTTACAGCCCTGTCCTGTTGTCTGGGAGAGGGCAGCCCTGAGTCACTTCCTCCCTCCCTGTGCTGGTCCTTCTGTGCCCAGCTGGACCAAGGCCAGGCTGCTCATAGAGAGCTGCCCATGCCATGAGGGTTTGTGCTCGTTGACATTCAGGAGGGTTTCTGTAAAATCACCACTTTGCGGGAGACTGGGCTGACCTCCCACTTCCTGAATTGGTCACGCATCTCTACTTCCCTGATATCCTCTTTCTGAAACTGATCAATGTTTTCTCCGAGTCAGCAATGACTAGCAGGTGGTTGATATTAGAATTTGAGGCTGATGTCTTTGGATTTCAAACACGTGATAAGACTCTTTCCTTTAAAAGATAAGAATGATTGTGTGTGATTCCCAGCCTTAGCTGCATCTCAGAATGGCCAGGGGAGCTTAAAAGTACTGATGCCTGCAACTTGCTCCAGACACTCTGACATAATTGGCCTGAGCATTGAGAAAGTTTAAAAGCTCCCCAGGTGATTCTAATGCACAGTGAAAGTTAAGACCCGATATAAGGTAAATGCTCAGGTAAGTGCAGTGTCTGTCCCAAGAAGGTGTCTTATCAGCTGAGGAGCTACAAAGCAAAGCTGGCTTTCCCTGCCTTCCAGGGCTCTCTCCTGTGTGCTATGCATTCAGGTGAGGTGAGAGATAGATGTACCTGCCAAGTCATGGAAGGTTTATGGGCCATGCCAAAAGGTCTGGGCTGTATCTTGCTAAAGCCCTTGTTGTCTTTTCAGCAGATTGGCAGCCTGGTCAAGTATTACCTGACAGCACTGGAGAGAATGGATTGCAGCAAAGATGGTCAGAAGAGGCCAAGAGACCACTGAGGTCTCAGGGAGATGGTGAGAGCCTGAAACAAGGCAAGTGCAGTGGCAGGTGGTCTGGGCATGGAGAAAAGT
Source organism: Otolemur garnettii (assembly GCF_000181295.1). Taxonomy (NCBI): domain Eukaryota; kingdom Metazoa; phylum Chordata; class Mammalia; order Primates; family Galagidae; genus Otolemur; species Otolemur garnettii. The sequence continues at coordinate 3,027,942 of NW_003852421.1, read as the reverse complement.
GGAATGAGTTCCCTTTCCTCCTGCTGGGCTGCCCAGGCCTCCTGGCCTTTCTGTGCTGAGCCTGTTCTAACTGTTGCCTCCTGGTTTGCTGGGGTTTTGTATGTGCACAGGCTTCAGTATCACCACTGAGTTGTCTCTTAATCAAGATTGTGATTATTCCTTTTGTTGTGGGCCTCGCACTGGCTCAGAACTCACTTTACCATTAAGAAAACCAAAGCTGGCAGTACCTGTAGCTCAATGGGTAGGGTGCCGGCCACATACACCAAGGCTGGTAGGTTCGAACCCAGCCTGGGCCAGCTAAAACAACAATGACAACTGCAACAACAACAACAACAACAACAAATAGCTGGGCATTGTGGAGGGTGTCTGTAGTCCCAGCTACTTGAGAGACTGAGGCAAGAGAATCACTTGAGCCCAAGGGTTTGAGGTTGCTGTGAGCTGTGACTCCACAGCGCTCTACTAAGGGTGACAACTGAGACTCTGTCTAAAAAAAAAGAAAAAGAAAAACAAAGCTTAGAGAGGTTAAGTTACTTGCCCAAGGCCACGCAGCTAGGAGGAAGTGAAGCTGGATACAGAAGCGGATTTCTGACTTTACCGTTAAACCACCACATCTCTACTTCCTTCTTGTAGTGCTCAGGGTCCTCCCCAAACCGAGGCTGCTACCTTTCAAATTGAGCTTCAGAACTGGCCACACCACAGGCATCATTGGATTCTCTGACCTGGTGGTTCCCACCAGCCTGGATTCAGAGTCTTGGTGTCCACACAAATGAGGGGATCCAATTCATGGTGAAATCAGCTACATTGACCAAACTGTTAAATAGTTCTAATTTAGATTATTTCAACTCTTATTTCTTGATACCTAAAATTATCCTCTTGTCTCTTAAGTTTTCCACATGCTACAGTATTGAAGCCCCATAATTTCACCTTTCATTAGTCAGAAAAAAAATTAAAAAATAGTGTTGGTAAAGTGCTTAACTTTTAAGCCAGGCATGGTGGCTGATCCCTGTAATCTCAGCACTCTGGGAGGCCAAGGAGGGTGGATTGCCTAAGCTCACAGGTTCAAGACCAGCCTGATCCAGAGTAAGACCCCTGTCTCTAAAAATAGCTGGGCATTGTGGCAGGCATCTGTAGTCCCAGCTACTCAGGAGGCTGAGGCAAGAGAATTGCTTGTGCTCAAGAATTATAGGTTGCTGTGAGCTATGCCACCACAACACTCTACCAGGGGTGACAAAATGAAACTCTGTCTTTAAAAAAAAAGAAAAATAACTTAACCTTTGTGAATAGTCAGAAGTTCCTATGTGAAGACTTTCAGTTTAGGCTCTGAGTTCCTCTATGGAAATCCAAAAGGCTTAAAGGGAATAGGGTTACACTTAAAGAACTTTTGTGTCAGCACACTGGGAATGCAACCCGGAATTATACCCACAATAAGTGGAAGTAACTTCCTAAGGTTTCATCAATTTCTGGGGGAGAGGCAAGATGGCTGACTGAAGCCAGGTTTCAGCAGAGGCTCCTGTCCAGAGGGAGAAATAATGGCCAGAAACAACCCAATAAAGTGGAAGATCGGGAACTGAGCTGAGAGAGAGGATCCATAGGTCCACATGTCCCCTGCTAAGGCAAGCTGGCACTCCAAGGAAACAAATTTCAGGTACAAAACCCATCCCAAAGAGGATGGGAATCCTTCCCCTCCCACCCAAGCATGAGAGTGGCTTTAGGCGAGTAGAGAACAGAGGACCTTTTGTTTCACCAAAGGGGAGAGAACGACTGAGGGCCCAGACTCGCTCCACAGAGAGATACTGCTGCAAGCCCAGAAAGTCTCTTGCCTGGGCCAAAAGTTGATCTAATATTCTCCCTACCTTTTTAAACTCCCAATCCACCCCTCCACCCTTTCCTGGTGGTCTGGAAGACTACCCCCTGCAAATTCCAGAGTGTTTGGCAGATTTTTGCTAGGGTGGGGCATCTCATGAGCTGTGGGGCAGTTGGGCTGAAACTATAACTTTAATAGAGGCAGGGACTTGCCCCATGTTGGAAAGAGCATAGCACAGGACCTGCACCACCAACCACTAGGGACTGAGGCAGGCGCTGCACTCCACCGGTTTCTGCTACCTGCAGAGCACTCGGCAAAGGCTCCCCAGCTCCCTGCCCAGGTCCCGCAACCCATGCAGCCCACTGCTGGCAACTCCGCCCTCCGGCTCCTAAGGCCCACAGCCCATAGGCAGTGACTCCTTCCCGGCTCCTGTGACTTGATGTGCTGAGGCCGTTGACTCCATTTTCTGGCTCCCCTCCTGGCTCCTGCAACCTACACACAGCAGCAGTACCCCAGACTGATAGCACCACCCCTCACAGTGGTAGCAGCTCCATGGTCTCTCCCACTGGGGTCAAATTTGTGAGAGAAACCACCCCAATCCCGTGGAACATGAGGGGAACCTGACCTGACCTGCAAGGGTTCCAGAGGTGGAGTGTGGCCAAGGCAGAGGCATGGTCTCTGAGGGAGAGATCCACACTCCTCCATGGTAACCCCTGGCTGGTCACAGACACAAGTGGAACACTCCCCAGTTTCCAATGATCACCAGAGAGAATCAGACCTGAACTAGTCCCACCTACAGGTCTCACAGTGAAATGACTGGTCAGGGAGGCATTGTCTCCTCTTTGACTTAGGTGCAAATCCCTATTGTACTTGAGTATTAGAGAGAGCTGGGCTGCAGCCCTGTGGGGTAACCAGTGACTGGGGGTGATGGTGATGCAAAGTGGGAAAAGAGGCCCAACCCCCCAGGAATAATTCTTTTGCTTGGCAGGCCTTTCTGACTCCTCAACCACCTGAGCAAATCACACTTGAGATGTCAGTGACCACCTGCTATCCAGTTTCTGGAAACCTTCTGTACTTTCCCACTTAATCAGTTTTTGTGCTGACTGGGACAACTGGTTTGGAACACTTGATCTGAGCCAATCACCCAGGGACTCCCCCAATATACCCTGGTTATGTTGTAGGAGTGTCTGATTCTCCTTTCCCAGTTATTGCCAGCGGGGGGCAGGGTGACTTAATTGCTTATATTCCTCTACAGCTGAGATTTCAACCCAAAGTCACTAATCCCCTAGGATTGGTCAGGGTCTAGCTAAATACAAGAAAGACCCACCTAGCCCCATCATACCAAGCAGGTCCCCAGAGTCTCAGGCTGTAGTACTGAATGGGACCTTGATAAAGCCAAGGGAAAAGCCACAGTCACCAGTCCTAGCACTCTGGTAAAAGGCTGATTAATTACATCTCCAGGAGCCATCAATTTAATTCTGCCTTACCAACCTCTCTAAATAAATGGTGAAAAATAACCATGGGGTGAAATCAGTGGAAAAACTCAGGCAACATGAATAACCAGAATAGATCATCTCCCCCAAGGTATGACAAAGGAGATATAACGGAAGATCTTACCTATAAACAAATGGCTGAGGTGTCAGAAATTGAGTTCAGAATTTGAATAGCAAATAAGGTTAACAGAATTGAAGTAAAATTGGAATTAGAAGTTCAAGGAGTAATTCAAAAGTTGGCCCAAGAATTCAACAAATTCAAAGATAAAATCACCAAAAATTTTGACAAATTGAGACAAGAAGTTGCATCCCTCAAAGACCTGAGAAATACAGTAGAATCCTTCAGTAATAGCATGGAGCACTCAGAAAAAAGGATCTCGGACATTGAAGACAACGCTTTTGAATGCTCCCAAATGCTCAAAGACAAAGAGAAATGGAGAGCAATCAGATCATTCCCTGAGAGAGTTGTGGGACCACTCCAGGAAAGCAATTTCTTATTGGAATTCCTGAAGGTGATGAGAATGATCTGAAAGGCACAGATGCTTTACTCCAAGAGATTTTAGAGGAAAAATTTCCAAACATGGCAAGAGATGCTAAAATTCAGATAGCAGACAGTTTCAGAACCCCAGCACGACTCAATCCAAATAAAGCATCCCTTAGACACATTGTAATTAACTTTGCCAAAAGGGTGGAGGCAAGATGGCGGACTAGAGCCAGCTTTTCACTGAGGCTCCCATCCAGAAGGAGAGTTAAAAGACAGAAGTTTAGCAAGTAAGCTGATGGTTTGGAGCTGAGCCAAGAGAGAAGGTTGAAGAATGCACATCAACTCTGCTGAGGCAAACTGTGACCCAGGATACAAACAAAAGGTACAAAATCCATCACCAAGCAGATGGGAGTCCCTCCCCTTGAGAAGGGCTCACAGTGTACTCCATACAAACAAGCAAGCAGAGTTCAAACATCCTCCCAGTCTACTTCTCAGGAGAGACCCTCTAAAAACTGGATCTTCTACCCCTATTAGGGTGCCATGACACTCTCCTACCAAGCATACAACTGTATAGAACTGTATATATTCTCTACCTGTAATTCTGAACTCCCAGCACTCCCTTCCACTCTCACCCCAAGGTCTGGAAGCCTGTCCCCTATGGAGTCCCAATTCTGGGGCATTTTCTCAAGAGGTGTGGACAGGGCAAGGGCTATTGCTGATATGTGCTGATTCTGCAGCATGAGAGTAAGGAGAGGATGGTCAACTAAGAGGGAATCATACAGCAGTGGAGGTGCCCCGAGGTGGAGAGCAGCAGCCACAGCTGCAGGAACAACTGGGCTCTCACCCCTGGGGCTATTCCAGACAGACACACCCTCTCTCTCTGGGCAACCAGAGCAAGCTGAGCATCTTCTCTGGTGGCAGCCACTGGTGGAACAGATCTGAGACAGAAGCACAGGCCCTGTGAGTATAGGGTATGCCTGAGGCAGTAGTAGCTTGAGCAGAGCACGGGGACTAGAATATGTACACACAGAGACAGCAGACTCCCAGGGCAGGGCTGAGCCAGAGGACTGCTTTACTGAGCCTAAGACACACCTGGCCCTCAGGGGATCATAGCTGAGACAAAGGTGGGCAGGTAGAGGCTGGAACTAACAGCTGAGTATGAGCTCTAACCACACCTGCCCCAACACAAACTGCAACTGAGACTGGGGCTGAGTCGCAGTTTCTGTAAACTCAAACAGCATCTGATCCACAGGGGAATATAGCTGGGACAGAAACAAATTCTGTGAAGTTGTTCCGTTCTGCCAGCAACATCAATCAGGGGCAGGGCTGGAACTGAGTGAACTGCCCCAGCCTCCGTTAAGTACCCAAGGTTGTCAGGCCTCACCTCACCCTGCAGGACAGTGGCAGAGAGTGACGGCCTGGCTCACGAGATCTCCCTGTGACTCAGGCAGGTGTAACCCCCTGGAGCATCTGCTCATTGGAGGGAACTGGGTCACAGCCCTGTGGGGTTACTAGTGACTGGGTATGACAGAGGTGAAAGGTAGGGAAGGAGGCATCAAACTTCCCAGACTAATTTATTCACTGGGTGGGTCCTTTTGACCTCAGGAAGCACCAGAGTGAGCCATACTTGAGCTTCCAGCAGACCTCTGCTGTCTAGTTGCCAAAGACCTTTTGAACTCTCCCACCCAAGACCAGTGCTGACTGGGACAATTGATTTGGACCTCTTGAACTAGGCCAATCACCCGAGGACTATCCAAAGTGGTACCCTGGGTGTGGTTGTGGGAAGGTTTGATTTTCCTTTTCCAATTGTTGCCTGTGGGGAGTGGGGTGACTTAATTGCTGGTATTTCTCCACAGCTGAGATTTCAACCCAGAGTAACTGATTCACTAGGGTAGAACAGAGACGAGCTGAAAACAAGACAGAGTCACTTAGCCCCACCAAACCAAGCAGGCCCCCAGTTTCTCAGGCCATAGCACTGTATAGGTCCTTGGGAAAGCTCTAGAGGAAAAGGTACAGACACCAGTCCCAGCTTTTGGGCAAAGGGCTAGTTAATCACTACTCCTGGAGCCCTCAACCCAATATCTCCTTATCTGCTCATCTAGCCAAATGGTGTAAAATTAGCATGGGGCGGAATGAGTGGAAAAACTCCGGTAACATGAATAACCAGAGTAGATCAAAACCCTCCCCCCAAGGAAGGATATGGCAGATGCAACTGAAGATCCCATTCATAAGCAGATGACTGAGATGTTGAAAATCAAATTCAGAATTTGGATTGCAAATAAGATTAATAGAATAGAGGCAAAGTTGGAATTAGAAATTCAAGGAGCATTTCAAAAGTTCTCTGAAGAATTCAATGAATTCAAAGACAAAATCACCAAAGATTTTGACACATTGAAACAAGAATTTGCAGCTCTCAAACAGAATGGAGCAAGCAGAAGAAAGAATTTCTGACACTGAAGACAAAGCTTTTGAACAATCCCAATCACTCAAAAAGGAAGTGAAATGGAGAGCAAAAATGGATCATTCTCTCAGAGAGCTCTGGGATAATTCAAAGAAAACTAATATTTGCCTTACAGGAATTCCTGAAGGTGACAAAGTTGTTTCACAAAGCACAGAGGCTCTTCTTCATGAAATTGTGAAAGATAACTTTCCAGACATGCCAAGGGATTCTGAAATTCAGATAGGAGACAGTTTCAGAACCTCAGCATAACCCAAATAAGACATCCCAAATAAGACATACCCTAGGCACATCAGAATTAACTTCACTAAAGTTAATATGAAAGATAAAATTCTGAAAGCAGCCATATGTAAGAAAACCATAACCTACAAGGGGAAGAATATTAGAATGACTGCAAATCTCT
>NW_003852421.1:3008978-3017510 GCF_000181295.1 Otolemur garnettii | reverse complement strand
ACATATTCTTCTTAGCAAAGTATCTCAAGAATGGAAGAAAAAGTATCCAATGTACTCAGCCCTACTATGAAACCAATTTATAAACATCCACACTTCAATATAAAAGCTATAACCCAAATACAGCCCAAGATGAAGGGGGAAGAGGAGGGGGAGGAGAGGGAAGAGGTAAAGATGGGTGGAGGGAGGGTAATCAGTGGAACCACACCTATGATGCATTTTACAAGGGTCCATGTTAAATCTACTAAGTGTAGAATATAAATGTCTTAACACAATAACTAGAAATTACGGCAAAGGCTATGTTAACCAGTATGATGAAAGTACTTCAAATTATATATAAAACCAGCACCTTGTACCCCATATTTGCATCAATGTACACAACTATAATTTAATTTAAAAAAAAAAAAAGAGTTTGAGTTTGCTGCAAGCTATGACACCATGGCACTCTACCCAGCGTGGCAAAGTGAGACTCTGTCTCAAAAATAAATAAATACATTAATTAATTAATTAACATATTTCTAATGACTTACAACAAATCGAAAAATTTTTTAAAAAGGGTTTCAATTGGTGGCACCACACCTACGGTGCATCTTACAAGAGTACATGTGAAACTTACTAAATGTGGAATATAAATGTCTTAACACAGTAACTAAGAAAATGCCATGAAGGCTATGTTTACCAGTTTGATGAAAATATTTCAAATTGTATATAAAACCAGCACATTGTACCCCATGATTACATTAATGTACATAACTATGATTTAATAAAAAAAAATTAAAAGTTTACCCAAAAGGACTATGAAATAAATTTTGGCACATCTATGTCATTTAATACTGTCAAACTATTACAAAAAAGAATAAAGCAGACCTCTGTTAAAAAAAAAGTTTCATCAATTTCCAAGTGACCATTAGCCTAATCCACATTACATATATTGCAATTGAGTAGTTAGTGGGTACACATAATAGGGCTGTGCTAAGTAAGTGCTTTGCATAGATTATCTTTCACTCTGACATCCCCATTATACAGATGAGGAAAGTGAGGTTCAGAGAGATTAAGTAACTTGCCCAACTTTCCAAGTTGGTATGTAATGGAGACTATACTTGACTATACTTGTAATGGAGACTAATCTAGACCTGTCTAACCCAAACATTATGCTCTTAACCATTGCCTACACTGTTAGGATTCTCTATAGTAAAAAATTATAGCCTAATTTGTATATTAATGTCCACCACTTCACACATGGCATCTAAGCTTCACACATAGCAACAGTTTCTCTAAGCTTTATTTTTAAAACTATATATTAGAGTGTCTTCTTTTTCTGTAACTATCACTGTAATATTTCCCTTTTATACTAACCTCTGTAAAATGACATCATAGCTGTGTTTCCAGTAGATCTTTGCAGTCAGTGATGGTGTCACTGGTGTCAAGTTTCCATTGCTGAAAGTAATTTCAGGACATGCACACAATAAAGAAATAGTGGCAAATTTATTAAGTGAAAGCATATAGGCTTAGAAAGGGCTATGCAGAAGCAAAAGTATGCCATCACAAAAGGGAGCAGGTAGGCTCCAAGAAGAGAAACCACTCTGAACCCTGAGCAGTTATTGTTTTTATTTGTTGAAGTCAAGGAAGGCTCAGGGGTCAGTGTTCAAGCTTTAGTTCTTACTCTTACTCAGTTCTTACCTCCCCACAAAGGGGGTCATGTATAATTTATAACTTATTATAACTATGGTATAATGAGAGAAAGGTCACGTGGTACCCTAGCAATGCTGGGAAATCAATGGCTCCTTTCTTCTCCTCAGGTCACCTATAGATCCAGCTGTTTGTTCAAGGGCTGTTTGTTTGAGCCAGCTGACTAACTTTTCTGTTTGCTCCTCCCTTGCTCACCCTTAACTGACTACCTATTCCAGCAATGGTAAACAAGCAAAGAAGTAAGGCATAGAGAATCATTTCTTCTTGAGATCTTTGAGTACTGGCTATGTCTCTACTTGTCCTGTGGTGTAGCAGGGACACCAGTCATCGGGGCAGCCTGTGACTTCCCCAAGTTTCACTCAGCCTTTGACTCAGTGTGGGACACTGGATATGCATTCTCCCCTCCCAGCCTCAGTTTTCTGCTCTGAAATATGTCTTGCAGCTCCAACTTTCTGTGGTTCTCTCTGGCCAGCTGGTGACAGTGCGTTAGTAACTCTCTGAAGAGTCCTCTGGCTCCACAATTTTATAGCTTTATTGATGGATGTAATATTACACTCATTTAAAATCAGGAACCCATTTATATTTTGCATAACTTTTTTTCCCAGTCTATGACATTCATTCGCATCAACCTCTTGTTAATAAAAATGAAGTAACAGTTGATTCAGCAAGAGATTTCAGAAAAAATAAAATCAGCAGGATGCAGGCATCTATGAATATGACCACTGGAGACTCTGTTGCTCCCCTTGAAAGGCCAGGTAACTCTGAGGAGGCAACAAGTGCATTCAGTCCTGGACTGTTACCATCAACTCTCCCATTCATCAGATGGCTTTGCCAGAGACACCTGCTGGCAGTATTGTTTTCCCTGCATAGTTGAGTTTATCTTTAATTTGGGAGATTGCAATCTCATTACCAGTTTGAAAGAACATTTCAGTGATTTTTTTTCTTAAGGAAAGCTAAGAATTATTTGATGATATGAATAATTTCCTCTACTCTTTTGGGGAGATTTTTGTGTGGTATATGTCACTTGAGTATGGCAATTCTAAAATTTTGGTAGTAGAACTGGAAGCTCCTTGTGGGTAGGACTCATATGCAATTTCACCTACGGCACAGTAGGTACTCAATATATGCTTGTTGAGTGAGTGAGTAAATGAATGATTGGTTAAATTTCAGGACTCAAAAGCCCCTTGAATTCTAATTTCTTAGCTTTTACTTTGTAAGAATCAATGAATTGACTCAGAGGTTCTGTGTGTGTGTGTGTGTGTGAATAACTTATGTTACAGTCATGCTGTATACATTTTATAAGATTCTGCTAAGACTGAAGAGGGTGAAATGAGAATAATTGTTTATGATTAATAATGTTTTCCAGTAGAATTTATGACTAGAGAGTGTGGCTTTCTTTGGCATAAAATGGCACTAGAACAAAGGTAGAACTGAAAGAAGTTTTTCAGATTTTACCACCAAGAAGGAACTGGTAAAACTTCACTGTGATATTCTATTCTATTGTTTAATATTCCATTTAATCCTTTTGATTTAATAATGCCAGTATTTTTTAAGTGTATATACTACGCAAGTAAAATAATCCCTTAACTATGAATAATATAAAAATGGATCAATTGGCACTAAGCAAGTTTCAAAATTAATGTAATTATAGAATTAATGTATGCATTATATTTATGATATTTATAAAGCCACTCTGTGTCTTTGCTGGTATAGCCTGACTTATAGGACACTGTGCCTCCCTCCTTGGGTGGGAAGGATGAGTACCCTTTCACAAGCATTATGTTAGGCAGAGTGTGATGTAATACTGGTGGTGGTTTGGAAGTTTAAATGTGGATGATGGTGTGATGGATTTTATGCACTGTCTGGTGTGAACCCAGCATCTTCTCTAACTCTTGCTAGGTAGATCATTACAAAAGTTTTGAGATAATAAAAATCAAGAAACATAAAATTGTGTGAACAAAAACAAATGAATCCCTCTCAGCAACACTGATAAGCCAAGCAAGTTGAAAATTGCATAGGTGAATCAGAAAGGACACTATTGACTGTATTTCTTGGAAGTGAAATGATGGCCCATAACACAGTCAGTCTCAAAACTTTCCTAGTGATCCATGTACATTATATTCTGCATTGTCAGGAAAACATCTTCAATTTCTTTTCCTAGTGTGGTTCAGAGTTAGAATTTTCCAATGAAAAGTGGAAGAAAATATGTCTAGCAATTTGCTGTTGCTTTTGTGGGGAGGGCCCCTCTAGAACTATGCGCTGCCTGAATGCAGCTGAAATTGTTGGAGGCAGGTGTCCCTGGCTTTGAGGTGCCCTCCTGAGAATCTCCTGCTTTGATGTTCCAAGGGAGCTGGAGTCTAGATAGCAGTTTCCCTCTAATTCTTGCTCTTTCAGATTTTGTAAAAGCAGATTTCCTGACACTGACTTTCCCAGCCCTACTCAGCAGTCATGTACTTCCTTGAATTAAATCTTTCCATTTGAAATGCTTAGTTTCCCCTTTCTTTTTCCCAAGTGAACTCCGCCTATTAGATCACCTTAACCAACTTCACATCTAAACCCTGAGTCCTAGCTTTCTGACAGTCTTGAATAGGGGATGGGAAGGGAGCTGTCCAGTTCCCAAAAGTAAATGTATCCTGGGTAGCCCCAAAACATGAAGTCCAAGGTGGGGAGAACAAGAATGAGACCAAGGGTTGGGTTGGCCACAAGGAGTTGTGGCAGTGTGCAGAAACAGAGCCCAGGAAGTTCATCATGACCAGCGGGGAGAAGAAGGATTTTTTAAAAGGAATCTCTGGGTGGGAGGTTGTCTGTTGGTGCTGTTGGGTCGGTTCTCAAAGACGCTCCTCTGGCCATTAGAACGCATGTATAACAAAAGAACAGACCAAAATCTGACTAAATATAGTGTCTCTGTGGTGAAACAGCATCACACACAGATTTAACCCGCACTGATTGAACAAGGACCCTGTCTTTTATATAAATAAAAATATTATACCATGAAGATTTGCAGTAAATTGAATTTTTTGGCCCATTTCTTTGTTCTTTGGTAGTAATGCTAGTCAGTCACATTTGGCCATGGCTCCATCATGTGAGAAATGTACTCCCTTGCCCCTTGATTTGGGGTTTGGCCACGTGACCTGTTTTGGCCAATGTAAAAAGTGTTGATGCAAAGAGAGACTTAAAATGCTCTTACATGGTTGGACCTATTTTCTTGTGTATCTGCCATTCCCATGGGAAGACTATACCCTGGATAGCTAATGTCTCTCCTGCCTGGTCTCTAGAATAGGCACCTGGAATACATATACTACAACTGACCCACAGACCCAGAGGCACATGAGTGATAAATGCTATTGTCTTCCACTGAGATTTGGGAATTGTTTGTTATGCAGTGAATCCATAGCAGTAACTACCCAATACAGGTTGCATAAATCATATCATACATGCTGTTCTTTAAAGAATTTTTAAGGATTACTTCGATCATTTTCACAATCAATCAACTGACTTTAGCCTTAAATTCTTATGCAAGATTCCATCCTGCTTTCAATGACAGCTTTGTTTCGGTTTTGTTTCCTAAGTAAAAGTTGTACCAATTTGCTGCAGCTCATATCCCAGCTGGCTTCCAAATCATTTAATTGATGAGATTATAGGTTACAATTTATGTGGACAAAAACATCTACAGATACAAGTCTACAGAAATTCTTTCCTCCTCTTATCAGCAACTACATCCTGTACTGTTAGATAATTTTATAATTGTTTTCATCTTCCCTTTTGCATGTTTAGTGAAATTTACACAGCAGAGAAGTGTCTTGAAAAATGAACAAACTTATAAAAAAGGCATGAAAAAACTGAGAAATATACATGATCATTCATTTGGCACCACCTTCTAAAATTTCACACTTCAGGGATAAGCAAAATTAGTATAATTCTCTTCTTAAATTGCTTACTAACACAGTAAGTGAGGCAGTACAAGAGCAGGAAAATTGTAGCTTTCAATAAGATATGACAAGGCAACCCTCCTGAGGGTTTTAGTGAACAGAGTGATGCTGACAGATGCCAAACCTACTGACCCCAACACCAATGGCTTCTCAAAGGGAGGCCTGAACTATCTGACCCATCATGTCCCCCTTTGCAGACAATACCCAGAGTCTAGTCAAAAGAACTATTTCAGTCACCAGATTTTTCTACTGGTTTTTGCTATCCAAGTTGAATGTCAGTGGTAAGCAATCCAGCCAATAGTTCTTTAAGATAAAACTCTTTCCTTTCTATGGGGGTAGAGATTAAGGTGTATTATGGTTGCTATGGTTACATACTCCTTCTTTGAGTTCAAAGAGGGCCTTGTAGTAGCCAAGAGAACTCTGTGTGAGCCAGGTACTCAAAGCACTCAATCTGAGGGGGTGGAATGAGGAATTTCTCTAGCCGGTTTCTTACAGTCTGGCTCAGGGGAGGGACACAAGCATCTGTGACCTGGTTCCCACAGATCTCTTGTGTCACCTGGCTGCGTTTCTTTCTGCTTCCCTTTCTCCCCCAGGTCTTATGTGGATGCAATATGGTGCAGCACAAAGCTAGCCTCCTCCCCAACAGGTTACTGAACTAGTTTAGACTCAATCATTTTATCTGTCAAATAGAGATAATAACACCTGGTGTATAAAATTATTGTGAGAATTGAATCAGATACACCTAGGAGAGGCCTAGTATAGCTCTCAGTAATGTGCTTATTAATGTGAGCCACTATAATAATCATGATGGTTACTATTATCTGGAAAAGACACCACAGAGTAGGCCTTTACTAGGTATAGAGGGAACTCTGAGCACAAGCAGATGATTCATCTTCTGCCACCCTACCCCTGTATATCAGCCCCTGCAGGCTTCAGATAAGATGGCCAATATTTCAGGATATGGTGCCAAGCACCCTGACGCATCACTTGGCTCCAGTGGCCTTTGTCACCCCCATCAGGCTGTGTGAGCAGGGCTCAGTGACGGATGGAGTGGCTTGCCAGTGTGGTCACATGGAGCCAACCAGTGACTGACTCCTGGAGGAACAGGATGGTGAGGCAGGACCAGATCCCCAGCTTACAGGGACTGATTTTGACATCTTATTTCAGACCTGCTGAAGCTGTCACAAGCTCCCCCAGGCTTTTTTCTTTGTGGTTTGACACACATGGCCATCATTGGGTACATGCTGTTTGAGGCCACAGAGTGACAACCAGGCAGGGCCATGTCCCCCTGAGTGACAGCCTCTGTAAGGCGCCACACGGAAAAGCACATACATGACATGCCTCTTGTGTCTGGAGTGTGTCCAGTACGGCCCTTCCCAAATCCCCTTGAGCTCCTGAAAGTGGAGTTTGGAAAGGACATCTGCTCTACCACTCCGTTCCCAAATGCACTGTTTTGAGGCTTCCTCATTCCTTTGAAAAAGCACTGAAAGGACTCCAGGTCGTGTGCTGCAGAGACAGATCTCTTGCAGCTGAGTTTGGGGACTTTCACCACCGGAGCCCTACTCAACTTGGGGAAGGCTGGTTCCTGCTTCCCTGACCTTTGCCTGCACTTTTCCCAAAAGACCTGTAAGCTGTATCTGCTCATACCTTCATCTGAAGTGGATGGGCTGAGTGATGCAACAGACATTAAACCATGTAACCCTGCCAGGAAACCGGAAGTCAGGCAGAGGCACCAGCAGGAAGAGACTATCCCAGGGTAAAGACCACAGCACTGAGATGGAGCAGAAGGGGGAAGGCAGACAGGGAAACACCCAAATCATCCTAAGGGACTTGGGAGAGGGTGTCATGGAAGGACCATCCAGGAACTGACAAGTGAAAAGGGTCTAGAAAGAATTCCCCAGGTGGAGAAAACAATGAGCAGCATGTGAATAGGAGAAAAGATACTTTGACCTGAGAGAAGAGTACACAAAAGTCAGGGGCATGAGAAGCTGGGAATAGCACGGACTCCTGTGGCCTCACCAGTGTGGTTGGAACACAGGATTGATGGTGTAAATGGCTGGCGGGGCCAAAAGACTGACAAACTTTAGATACTTAGAATGATGCTTTTAGGGAAACTTTGTAAATTACTTTTCTGTATGGTACCCTCAAGGCCCACAGGTAAAACCAGTCGGTTTCCCCAATTGCATACAGCATCCAGGGGATGGCCTGGATGGGCTATTGGACTGGGGGTGGCCCATAAGAAGAATGGGAAAAATTAATGGAAGTACTTCTTCCCTCAGGATTAAACTTTTTGCTGCCCTAGACAAAAGTCAGAGGTCAATCAACCCAGAAAAAGTCTTTTTTAGATTTAAAAATTCAACCACACATCTTTCTGGAAGGAAAAGGTGAAGTCTGAAGAGTGAAGTGGCTTGCTTAGGTTCATGGAAGGCCTCAGACATGAACCCAAGTTATGAAATTCCTAGTTCAGCCCAACACATTCATGCTTAACATGCTATTTACAGAAGATAAGCCACCTTAGGGAGTCTCACGTTATCCCAGAGAAAATGAGATCCTTCAGTAAGTTAGTGAAGGCATAAAATCTTAAAGTTGCCAATGACAAAGGCACAGCTTGAATTGAGAACTCCAAACTCCTAACCCAGTTTTCATCTATCTAATCAACTACACAAATGCCCACTGAACAAGGGAAAACAGTTCTCACAAGTGCTCAGTGCTTTCATTCTACAGAAGCTTATGGAGGTCAGGAAGGAGGATTTGTCCTTCAAATGTTGTTATCCTATGCTTAGAGGACTCTTCTGAAGCATTCGCTGGAGACCTAGGGCTGAGAATTGTGACTCCATCACCATTTCCCAGCTTCTCCTTGGGGCTGAGCAGCCTGCTATTTACAGAGCACCTATGAGTAGGGTGACCAAATTTTAAC
>NW_003852421.1:2997898-3008911 GCF_000181295.1 Otolemur garnettii | reverse complement strand
AGGGCAGGGCCTGACAACAAGGCAAACTTTGATAAGCAGTTCTTGATAATCACTTCTCAGCAATTATTTATTATAGTTTAACATTATAAAATTAACAAAAATAATATAAAACTCATATTCTGGTGAAATAGCCATATGGCGGCTGAAAACCTTATATTCCCTTTTTGCTCTCCTGCCCGTTCGTGCATTCTTTCCAAAAATCAGGACTTTTTAAAAACACAGTGGGACACAGGAAAAATTGTTGAAAAGCAGGACTGTCCCGCCAAAATCGGGACGTCTGGTCACCCTACCTATGAGGCATGTTCTATACTAGCCCAAGGGAGGAACCCTGTAAGCAGATCACCCCTCCCCACAAAGTGTAAGGCTAACTCACAGAGTCATCTCCTGCATCCCAAGCTCCCACCTGGGATGTGTGAGCAGTTTAAGGAATGAGCACAGGTCTTCCCAGCCAGGCACAGACAGACAAGTTGTCAACTGCCTCCAACATTCTCCATTTTCTTTTCCCACTGCAACTCTCTGCTTTGGTTGATCAGCTTTCTTACAATGTGGCTTTAGTAACTGAGGGGAATATCTCACATCTCAGTGACACAACAGGGCCACTCAGTCTGATGACCCTCATACAAAGCCATTTTTCATATGCAACCCCTTCAAACAAACCCCTTTTTAGGCCACAGAGGGGTTGCTAGGAACCAATGCTGTCACCAGAGAAAACACATGAGAAGGAAGAAAAGAATATGAAGTCAGAGAAGGTAGAGTGAGATATATGGAGGAGTCGTAGATAGCACAGAGGAGGAGTCACTCAAGCAATCCACTCCATGCATTCTGCTGGTCATCTGTTGAGCACACATTTATCTGTATGTCCTCCTGTGTACCAGTGCTGTGCCCACAGGCATGCCTAACTGACCTTGGATTGCTGGCCCCCTCAGAATCATGCAAACTCAAACTGTAAGTGGGGGAAAAGAAGATCAAAAAGCCAACTCTTCCAAAATGTCAAATGTGTGTCTGGCTGTTCACTTCAATCAACCTCTCAACTCCATGGCACAATGAGTTGCTTTCCTTTGCATACAGGTGCCTCGGGATGCCTCGCTCCATCTCCATGGAGAGGGAGGGTCATTCCACTGGACACTCCACTGGGGAAACAACTCCCAGAATTACCTTGGGGTTTTTTGTTTGTTTGTTTGTTTGTTTTTGTTTTGTTTTGTTTTTGTTTGTTTTGAGGCAGAGTTTCATTTTGTTGCCCTTGGTAGAGTGCCCTGGCATCACACACCTCACAGCAACCTCCAACTCCTAAGCTAAGCGATTCTCTTGCCTCAACCTCCTGAGTAGCTGGGGTGTTCTTTTTTTTTTTAATAAACTTTAAATTTCAGAATAATTTTAGATTTTCAGGAAAGTTGCCAAGATACACCCAGAGTTTCCATGTATCTGTGACCCAGTTTCCCCTAATGTTATCATCTTACCATGGTACATTGGTGCATTGCTGTAACTAAAGTCCAGACCTGATTTGGATTTCACTAGTTAAGTAGATCCTTTTTCTGTTCTGGAATCTCATCCAGGATCCCACACTGCATTTAACATAATTTTGCTTTGAGTTCCATGAACGCTTAGTGAAAATTACTCAAACTACATAAATTAGGCCACTTCTAAGTAGAATTTGGACTGATCATTTCAAAGGACAAGCCAACAGTTCCCCTTTGTTTTGTGTCTGTACACTCAGTTTAAACAATTAATTTAGCAATCAACCATTTCCAAAAGAAGGTTTTAAGTTTTGTTTTGTTTTGTTTTGTTTTTTTTAACTTGTAAAACCATTTTCTATTCCTGACTCCCCTTTCACCCAGAAACAGCAGCAACTAAATCTTCTTCTTACTGGATGCACAGAGATTTTCCCACAGGGCATGAGCCCCCAGGAGGACTAGGGCAAGGTTCATTTTCCCTGAAGATGTGATGGAAAGATTCTGTCCTCTCACAAATATGAGCAGTGTGGCTTCCAAAAAATCACCCTGAAGGTGTGAGCCTGAAGATAAGCCAGTTTCCTAATTAAGAGCTCCAGTCTAAAGTTCTAAGTATCACCTAGCATTTGTGCAACACCTTTTCATAAGGAAATTCTGAAATGGGGGTTGCAGGTAGCCATGGTTAATTTCAGAGCTGGGTGTGCCTAAGGACCCCCAACTGATGTGCCAAAGGGCCTGGGGCTGCTGGGATGGCTCGGATCACACAGCTGTTGTTTCTGTTCTATTGAACAGTGAACTCTGAAAACCCCCATAAGTCACTCAGCTATCTCACATTTGCCTTGAATTCTGCTTTCCCCGATAGGAACTAACATATTGGCTTATGTGTCTATGTAGCAGGGGGGATGTATTTAAGAGTGATGACAGAGACAATTGTCATTTATATTGTTACAGGTAGTCCCTGGGTTTTGGATGACCCGACTTATGGTGTTCTGTACTTACACACAGGCTCCCAAGTCTCCCGATAAAGATAATTTATAATTAAATGATTAAATTAATAATCAGAACTAGTTTCTTCCACTAATGTAAGCAAATCCACACAGTGTAAGCAGCTCAGTGGCCTGACACTTTTACACCAGTGCTAGTCTTACAGATGGATAGAGACGCTGCTGATAGAAACACAAGAACCCAAAGAATTGGAAAGCCATAGACAAGGAAGTTTACGACCAAAGAATTAGCTGAAGCCTTCTGTCTCATTGAAGCAGGACTTGCTAAGCTTGAGGGCAAGGTCCTAGCATCCAGCAGTTCAGAAATATTCACAGTGCATTTAAGAGAATGGCTACAAGTCCATTCAGGATGAAGAAATGGAAACAGGCTGTGCAAACAACCCTAGATGCATGTTTAAAGAAACCAACTTCAGTGGTAAGCTCCCTTCCTCCAGCAACAGAATCAAATCCTGATTCTCCAGCACCTGCTCCATCCTCTCCAGCACCATCTCCATCATCATCTTCCCATAAATGTTAGCCTACTTTGTTGCCTCAAAAATGCCTCTTCCAATAAGCAAGACATTGATGCAACTAAGTACTAACCTTTGATGCTCTTTTTTGAAATTTCTCCTATCTCCTATCCTAACTTCTTGTATGAGTTTATTTTCATGTTCTGTTTAAATTAAAAGAGCATAATACTTTCTGTAACTTATTACATGGGTACCATTATTATTACAATATCTACTGTAGTATTACTGCATATGAGCCATTGAAATATTGTTATCACTATTATTTTTGTTGTATATCCACTGTCCATCAGGGATCAAAGTTCCATACGTAATCTGATCTAATCTGATCTGTTCTCAGGGAGGCATCTTTCCCATAGGGCAGGGAGCACCTATCTTTAAGTATTGAGTGTTTTGACATATATACTACATATTTAAAAATATTTACTATTTAATTGATAAGTCTCCAGGATGAATGAAAACTTAATCTTAGAAGAGATTTAAACTTACAAGAGCTTCTTTGGGGAGCATTTTGGGTTCTGTTCGCTGTGTTCTGTGCCATGAGAAGGGCTAACAGCAGAAAGAAAGGGCAGAGAAGGAGGCCATTCACCTCCCATGGATGTTATTGGACACCCAGACTCTGGCCACGTCTGTTTCCCTTGGGAGTCACTGTTCCCTGTGCACTTTTTTTCTAATTCATTAATTCTGTTCAGAGAAAAATATGATCTGAAGAAAGCTTCCTTTAGGAATTTTAACATCATTTCGTCATTTTTATAAGATAATAAACATGATTTTAAAGTAAAAATAATTTTTAGTAAATAGCTAAAGTGTGCACCATGTGATTTTAGCTACAATTTTGAAAATATTCTGTCTTTCCTAATTTAATAAGTAACATTTTGTGCTTCTTTCTTTAAATGAATCACTCAATTATTTGTTACAAAATAAACTACAAAATTATCTACATTATGTCTGTTTCTGGACCAAATGTCTATTAACATACATTGAAATTTAACTATATGTTATAGCATGAAAGAAGATGAAATGGGTTTATTTATACAATTGTATTATTTCAAAAGGACAAGAGAAGAGAGAGGGTTATATATTATTGGTTATGAGTTCTTTGCCACAAATGATGTATGGCAGGGTAAATAGCACGTATCTATAAAAATAAAGATTGTGTTTATTGATTTGTCTACTATCATACTATATAAAAACAACTGGATGGACTTTCACTAAGTATAGAGGATATGTTTGGGATAATATAATTTAAAGTAAAGTCTGTATGGAACAAACAAAATTTCATTTGGTCACCTAGGAAGCACTGACAGAGAGAGGCAGACATCCTCCCCAAGTTGCAGAAACAGGTTGAGTTAGAGGATCCTGTGACCACCAGGTAGAAGTGACATGCTGTCCATACTAGAAGGAACTGAACTGGAAGAACAGAAAAGCAATGATTTCATATATAAGCCCCAAATTAAAAATCAATAGAACAGATACACCCAGTTGCCAAAGTTAATTTGCAGGGAAGCTACTTCTCACTTTGGGAACTTGGCACAGCCCTTATTTATTTCATGATTGGTAATACTCTCCTGCATGGTGTGTGGAAGCCCATCCAGGCCCCAGTAAATGAAAAGTCAACCTGGATAAGATCATCACTTACACGCTTTCTGTTTAATTCTGGTTTGTCTCGATGTGTTGTGAAGAATTTGGATCAGATGACTACAAACTTCAGAGCCAGTATAGATTTTCTTAAGGTACCTTTGCAGGATGAATATAATTTTTCTGTTCATCATTAATTTGTTGTATTTCTTCATTAGTTTCTTATGCCCTCTGACTAACCAGTGAATAACTGAACAATGTTTGACTAAGATTATAAACAAGTAGAATTGCACAATGGTCAAAAATCCCAGGGCAAGTAGACATTTTAGCTAAACCATAAAACACGTGTTAGAGTCATAAGCAGGCCCTTCTCATCTTGACTCAGCTCACATGTGCACTGGAGATGGGCTCAGGCTCTTGCATGGATCCATTAGTGGTGTATGTATTTATTCAAATAAGAAGCACACTTTACATGTTCAACATTGAAAAGTAAAAATTTTTTTTCTTACCCTATAGGATTCAGCTCACCAGTTCACCTCCCCATAGACAACTGTTACAATCTCTTGGTCTTCTGCCAGAGATAGCAGATGTATCTATAAACAAATACATATTTATTATTTATGTGTCTATTTACTTAATGATGTATCTTGAAGAGCAATCTACATTTCTCATGTTTCCAAGAATGTATATGAGATTAATCCCTATTACTGGCAATAAAAATATCCGTAGGTTCATCCCAATAGATGTAGAAGAACAATTTGACAAGATTGAACATTTTTTCACAATAAAAAAAAATTCTCAGCAAATTAGGTTTAGAAGGAATGTGTCTCAACACAATGAAGGCCACATATGACAACCCACAGCTAATATCATATTCATTGGTGAAAAGCTAAAAACTTTCCCCCTAACATCAAGAAAAAGACATGAGTGCCTAGTCTCACCACTATTCAGCATGGTACTGGTGGTTTTATCCATAGAAATTAGGCAAGAAAAAGAAGTAAAAAGAATTCCTAATATGGAAGTAATAAGTAAAATTCTTTCTGTTTACAGCTGACATGATCTTATACATAGAAAACTCTAAAAACCCTGTTAAAAAAAATAAACTGATAATACTAGTAAAAGAATTCAGTAAAGTTTCAGAGTACAAATACCAGTAAAGTTCAGGCTACAAATATCTGTATACTACCAAAAAAAGTATTCAAAAAGGAAATTAAGAAAACGATAGCATTTATAATAGCATCAAAAAGAATAAAATAGTTTGGAATAAATTTAACCATGGAAAGATCAGTGCTTTGAAAACTATAAAATTATTGAAAGAAATTGTAGAAGATACAAATAAATGGAAACACATCCCATATGTATGCATTGTTAGAATTAATACAGGAGAGCCTCTGTAAGCTAATTGCTCAAGGGACTGTAATAAACGAGTCAGTATACAGAGGTGGTCAACGTAAGGATCTAGGCTTACTGTACTGATACATACATGCAGTGCATGTACACTCTATGGCTATCAGGTTGACTTAATTTAGAGGTGGTAACGTAAAGAGGTGGTCAACTATGGAGGTTGTACTGTATTATTAAAATGTCCATACTACCTGAAGTGATTTACAGATTCAGTACAATCTCTGTAGAAATTCCAATGGTGCTTTTCACAGAAATAGAGAAAATAATTCTAAACTTAGTACGAAACCACAGAAACACCTAATAGTCAAGACAATTTTGAGAAAGAAGAACAGAACTGGAGGCTTTACACTCCATGATTTCAAGCTATATAACAAAGCTATAATAATCAAAACATATTCAGAGGCTGCCAAAAAAAATGTATACACATTTTAAGAAAGGAAAAAACGGCATTAAAATTGTAATAGTCAACATATACCGGTAACAAAAGATGAATACAATTCATGTTTAAGCACTTCTTGTAATTACAGAGGTCAAACTTGACTTGAGTATTACAATTTTAATACAGATTTTTCCTTTCTTAAAAAGTGTTTACATTTTTTTCGCACATTCTGCAGTACTGGTATAAACTCAGACACATAGAATAAGACAGCATAATAGAGAGCCCAGAAATAAACTTGTGTTTGTAGGGTCAAGTAATCTTTGACAAGGACAAACAATTGGGAAAAACAAACCTCTTCAATAAATGGCATTGGGAAAACTGGATATCTACACATAAAAAAATGAAACTGGACCCTTGCTTTATACCACATAAAAAAAATTACCTCAAAAGGAATTAAAGACTTAAGTGTAAGATCTGAAACCCTGGGACCCTTAGAAGAAAACATACAGAAAAGATTTCTTAGGGCAGTGCCTATGGCTCATGGAGTAGAGCACCGGCCCCATATGCAAGAGGTGGTGGGTTCAAACCTGGCCACCGGCAAAAAAAAAAAAAGAAAAGATTCCTTGGCATTGGTCTTGGCAATTATTTTTTTGGATATGACACCAAGACCACAGGCAGCAAAAGCAAAAATAAACAAGTGAGACTAAAAAACTAAAAACTTATGCCCAGCAAGCAATCAACAATATAAAAAAAGCCAACCTACAGAAGGAGAGAAAATATTTGAGAACCACATATGTGATAGAGGCTTAATATTTCAAATATATAAGGAACTCATTTAACTCAATAGCCAAAAGGCAAATAACCTGATTAAAAAATAGGCAAAGAATCTGAATAGACATTTTTCCCAAAGAAGACATATAAATGGCCAAGTTATGAAAAGGCACTCAACCTCGCTAATCAATGGAGAAATGCAAATCAAAACTATAATGAGATATCACCTCATATCCATTAGGGTGGCTAAAAGACAAGAGATAACGGTTGTAGAAAAGGGGATCCTTGTACATTTTTGGTGGGAATGTAAATTGGTACAGCCACTATGGGAAACAGTATGGAGCTTCCTCCAAAAATCCAAAAATAGAATCAGCATTTCCATTTCTGAATATATATCCGAAAGAAATGAAATTAGTCTCTTAAAGAGATATCTTCACTCTCATGTTTATTGCAGCATTACTCACAATGACCAAAATATGGTAACAACCTAAGTATTCATCAGCAAATGAATGGATAAAGAAAATATGATAACACACACACACACATGCACACATGTGCACAATGGAATATTAATCAGCCATAAAAAAGAAGAAAACACTGTCACTTGTGACAACATAGATGAATGTGAATAACATGATATTAAGTGAAATAAGCCATACACAGAAAAATAAATTATAGCTCTCATGTGTAGATTCTAAAGAAGAATCAGAGAATCATTCATGGTGGTTACCAGGGCTAAGGGTAGGGGAATGGAGAGATGTTGATCAAAGGGTACAAACTTTCATTTATAAGATTAACAAGTTCTAGAAATCTGATGTACAGCATTGATGGTGATAGATAAATTAATTTGACGGTGGTAACCATTACCTAATGTATATGTATATCAAATCATCATATTGTACACATTGAATATGTACAATTTTTACTTGTCAATTGAATATTTGAAAACTTTAAAAGATATTTAAAACTTCACGGTTGAGGCTCGGTGCATGTAGTACAGTGGTTATGGCGCCAGCCACATACACTGAGGCTGGCAGGTTCAAACCTGGCCTAGGCCAGCTAAACAACAATGACAACTGCAACAAAAAATAGCCATGGGAGCAGTGCCTGTGGCTCAAAGGAGTGAGGCACCAGTCCCATATGCCAGAGGTGGTGGGTTCAAACCCAGCCCCAGCCAAAAACTGCCAAAAAAAAAAAGCCATGCATTGTGGTGGGTTCCTGTCGTCCCAGCTACTTGGGAAGCTGAGCCAAGAGAATTGTTTTAGCCCAGGAGTTTGAGGTTGCTGCAAATACAAGGGCCACATAGTGAGATTCTGCCTCAAAAAAGAAAAGAAAAACTTCACACGTTTGACATTGGATAAATATTGTTAAATTGCCCTCATAGAGTGATTATATACATTTATGGTATAACCTACAATGCATGGTTCAATTTTAAAAGCATTTAAATTATTATGTTTAAATAATTTCATTTGTTTATTTTCTAAAACTGAAAGTGAAACAGATAGCATAACTGCTTTGGATGTCACAAAGTCTATTGAGGTAGCTCTGCTCAGTACTCAACAGAAGTTGACCCAAGCCATCTCTAGCTCCCCCACTTAACTGGAGGTGAGACTTTGGGCAAATATCTTAATCATTCTATACCTCGGTTTCAGCTGAGAGTCGACACATCATGGATTCCCATTCCTCCTGGCTTGAAGCAAGTTCAGATGGTGGAAGGCTTATCTGACAGGAGCGCACAGATCTGGGCCAATCACAGAAGGTACCTAAGTGCAGAGGGGCCCCTGGGATAATAACTACAGCTAATCTGTGCAATGTGTCCTGTGAGCCAGACACTTGTCTGAGTGATATTCATGTGTTAATCCATTTAATCCTCAGGACAATACTGACATGGGTACTATTGTCCCCCTTTTACAAATGAGGAAACAAAGGCTCAAATAGATTGCGCAAGAAGTGACAGGGCTAGGACTGGATTCCAGGGTCTGTCACTTTGAAAGAACCAAAGAGACCAAGCATAAAGACAAATTGCCTTCTGTCTGGGGGCATCTCCTGCTTGGGCAGGGACTTATCTCAGCAAGTAGGTAAGTAGGAGGTGGGTGTCCCTGGCAGGATGAAAAAAAGAGAGTAGACTGACAATGAGAAGGATTCACAGGCACTTCCTTACAGGTTTGCATACACCTGATCTTTAACCTCCAGACAAGGGACCTGGTCTTGCGGTCTGGCAATTTGTACCAGTGTAATTCCAATTGTTCAAAGAACAAAATACAACAGAGTTGCTGTATCCTGTTTCATCTGCGGGCCTCTGAGAGGGGAAGAGCCAGAGATTATTTCCCCAGCCAAGGATCTTATTACTTACATGACTACCCTTGTAGGGTGGCTGGAACACCCTGTCTTATCCTCACAGAGTCTTAGAGATTAAAGAAAAGGCTAGAACCTGAGCCCACCTACTCCAGGCCTTTTAAAGAATGTTTGTTAACAGGACAAACAATCCATAACACTCATCCCGAGGAACTTAAACCAGGAAAACTTTTAAAATGGGATCAGGAAAGAAATGAAAACCAAATTATTCTAGAATTGCTCTTTTTTAAACATAACTAAATTAAATATCTTACTAATGACTTGATTGTTGCCATCCCAGTGTATCAGAAAACTCCTTTAAAGCAACATTTACTCCTCAAAACAATTTTTTTAAACATAATATCTAGTTTTCTTTTATTTATAATTCAATAGAGTTGTTTAAATATTTGGCTAAAATTATAAGCACCCTCATCCAAGAGGACAGCCCACCGATGAAAAGATTCCGTCACTACTCCAGAAGCAATGAGGTACTCCAGTTGGGGGGAGTAGAAACCAAAGGGTTAGAAGAAAGATAACCAGAGGTGGCCTTGTGAGGGAAACACATAGTAGATATTTTACCTATAAAAGCTTCCCATAAATTCACACTATGTACTACTACTACAAAAAAAAAAGTTGGCATTTGGATGTCTGCTATCCTGAAGGTATCAGCTCTAAGGCCATTTATGTAGGAGACAGTGGTCCTTTCCTTATCTTCACCATCCTCAGCCCAATACTCTAGAAAACTCAGAGACCCAGAAGAGAGGTCTTCCCAAAGTCAGACAGTCTCTTTCCTAACACTGTCTAACGAGAGACCAATAGCTTTTCCACACTCTAAGACTATCATGCTGAAGACTTGCTGGGGCTTAAAGAAAGGGAAGTGGAACGAGATTCGAGACTGGAGTTCCAACCTGAATGAAGTTTCTTAAATAGTTATGGAATCTTCCCACTTTGTCAACATGGAGTAGGAAAGGAAGATTTAGAATAGTTTAATTGGGGAAGCAATAGGAAAAAATTGTCTTCATGTTTTGCTTTTCTGAGTTCAAGCTGCTTCACAGCCCATGCAAGTGTGAGAATCGCAATGACAGATAAGAGTGTCATGAGAATTGGGCTGCAATAAACATTCTGGTGCAAGTATTTTTGTTATAAAGTGATTTTTGGTCTTCTGGATATATACCTACAAGAAGAATTGAAAGATCGAATAGTAGGTCTATTTTTAGATCCCTAAGTGATCTCCAAGTATCTCAAGAATGGAAGAAAAAGTATCCCATGTACTCAGCCCTACTATGAAACCAATTTATAGCTTTCATATGAAAGCTGTAACCCAACTATAGCCCAAGAAGAAGGGGAAAGAGGAGAGGGAGGGAAGGGGAGGGGTTGTAATTGGTGGGACCACACCTATGGTGCATTTTACAAGGGTACATATTAAATTTACTAAGTGTAGAATATAAATGTCTTAACACAATAACTAAGAAGGTGCAGTGAAGGCTATGTGAACCAGTTTGATGAAAATATTTCAGATTGTATATAAGGCCAGCACATTGTACCCCATGATTGCATTGATGTGCATAGCTATGATTTAATTTAAAAAA
>NW_003852421.1:2956013-2997878 GCF_000181295.1 Otolemur garnettii | reverse complement strand
ATCTTAGGAAATGGTGTGAAATCCCAGAGAGATCATGACACCTCTAAGGGGCAGAAAGAAATTCCACTGGGCTGAAACAGAGGAAGCAGGATAATAAGGGAGAGATGGTGAGAGATGGTGGCAAGGTAAGCAGGGACCAGATAATAAAACACTTTGTAAGTCATAGTGGAGTAGCAGGATGTTATTTTTAAAAGAATGGGAAGTTATGAAAATGTTTTAAAGCTGTAGGGAGGGATAAGCAACATGCAACATGGATTGGAAGGAGGCAGAATGGGGGGGTTGCACTAATCTAAGCAGGAGATGACAATAAACTGGTCAGGATGATTGGCAATGAAAGCAAAGAGCATTGGAGAGATTTGAGATATATGTAAGAAGTAGAATATATAGTGAATGGTTGGGAGAATGGTGGGATAGATGGAATAGAGGATTAAGGAGAGGATAATATACAGCTTCTACTTTATCTGATCTTTAATCAATGGTGCTGGTGGACCTTCAGAAGCTCATCTGAAAGTAGACTAATTGTTTAACTTAGCCCCTCTGAATATTGTCCAGTTCTCTCAAGTTAAAATATCTACCACCCATAATCTTGAGTGGAATGCTTAAATCTCAGTTAAACAAACCAACTGTAGGGACCAATTAAAGGGCAACAAGCCTAATTCATTATGACAAGGATGTTTCAATTAGCTAGCACTAGCTAGTATTCTTAACACTCTATTATTAGATGGGATTGTTTTGCTGAGTAACAAAACCCTCTGAAAACTCATTCTCTTAAAAAAAAAAAAAAAAAAACACCAAACCATTGATGTATTCCCCTTCATCTGTAAGTTGTCTGTGGAAGAACATCTATGCTGGGCTCCAAGGGGCATGATGCTTCAAATATGAGTCTAGCTGGGTTTGGCTGGGTGGCTATATTGTATATGTTCTCATTCTGGGCTACAGAGGTAATAGGTATTTTTAAAAAGTACATCTCATGTGATTGGCATAACCTAGAGAACAAGCCCAATCACATAAGTGCTTCTCAAGCCTTCAGTCATATCATGTCACTGATATTATATTAGCTAAAGAAAATCCTCTGGCCAAGCCCAAAGTCAAGGGGCAGGGAAGTATCTCTGCTCATAAATGTGAAGGTAGAGTGGAAGTGAACATTTCAGGATGATAATCTGATTTACCACAAGGATATAATATCATTAATGCTTTCTCCCTCTATGTAACTCTACAGGGTACCTTATTAGAAGTTGTGCAACTAGATGGGGGAATGAATGTACTATCTCTAGCAAGATTGCTGTGAGATGTTGCAATATTCAGACTCAAATAGAGTGTGGAAACAATTCCAATTCCACTGAATATCCCCTATCATTGTGTAAGATAGAGGTTGCAAGGCTATCCCTACAAGGACTCATTATTTCACTCTAGACACTGTCGAAAGTTTCCATAGCCACTACCAGGTGAGCAGTGGACCAAATTGTTAAGCATAATATGGACCAAATGGTTAATTGCAGAGACCAGACACAAAACATATAATTCAGACATTCATGAATTTTCTACCAGAATATAACTTCTGATTCAAATAACAACATAAATATTTAACCTCTTGCTACATAGAAATGATTGTGTATTCAGCATCAACTATTATTAATTACCATTTAATATAACTCTGGGCTTAAGTTCCAGGCTTGAGAAACCTTTGGGGATATACAAAGCACTCTCTGTGTTTGGCTCCAACACAGTAGCTTCAGAGAAGTTTTCTCATAACAGCCTTTGCCAGTGACTTGTATTTGCAATTTCCTTCTGTCTTCAGTGCTAATAACCCTGTTCCCTTCCTCTAGTGACTGCATAAAAGTTTCTGATATGTGACTGAAAAATGCCAATCTCACAGACACCCTCATATTTTTTTTTAAAGGATGTAGGTATGTGGCTGACCTTTTAAAGTAGGTGAGATTTCAAATCAAAATCCACTTTTCTGGC
This sequence comes from Otolemur garnettii, assembly GCF_000181295.1. NCBI lineage: Eukaryota > Metazoa > Chordata > Mammalia > Primates > Galagidae > Otolemur > Otolemur garnettii. Next base: position 2,995,913 of record NW_003852421.1, on the reverse strand, counting down.
TTTTCTTGGAAGGTCAGAAGATCTGGTTGCTCTGGGCCTGCATTTGTGGGCTGTGATGACCGTCAGGCCCTGGCCATGCTGCCCTCTGCAAACTGGGCAAGAATCCTCCAATTCAGTCCCTGGAGGTGCTTCAGTTGCTGTCCTGCCTTCCATCTTTGCATAAATGACAACCTCTCTCTCCCCTGCAAAATTGTTCTTATCCACAGCTTCCTGTCATGAGAAGAGAAATTGATCTGTCTCTCCCTACCATCTCTGCTACAGCTCATTCCATATATCCTCATAGGTGAGAAGATCGTTCTCTGTGTCAGCATAAAAGCCAGTGGCAGCTGTTTCTCAAGCAGAAAAATATCTCCCTGGCCATCATCCAACCACCTTACCACCCACCTTTCTTGGTGTATTCTAAATCTTAGTTTGTTTTGAATTATTTTTCAGAGAACTCAAGTCTCTAAAGATCATTCTCCTGCCTCACGTCTCCAATTTACTTTAAATGATTTCTTCAAGTGGCGTGTTTTCTTTAGAAGACATTTGGAAAACCACAATTTTTAGGCAAAATTATACAACGATTGTTTTCACACCTACTTCACAAGTTGTTTTTTTTTTTTTTTTTCTTCTGAAAATGTCTAAAGAGTCTCCTACTGAATATGGAGGAGACTACCATCCCCTTCTGGTGACCCTTCATGGTTTCTTCAAGGTATAAAAACTTTTAAGTCTTCTTTTAATTAATTTTCCAAAACATTCCAATTCTGTACCCAAGGATTTCAAGGTGGATTCAAGAACAATGATAAATATAAGGGAAGTGCATTTTGACTGCTAAGTAAATTCTCTCTTTATCACAGAGTGGATGACCAAATCAGTATAATTACAAGGGAGAATAAAGCAGATAGCAAAAGGTTAAAATCCTGCCTTGCTTAGAAATGGAGGCCATTATTTTTTTCTGCATTGCCTGTGAAAGAACATACATATGTCTATGGTCTCAGCTTGTTGACTGCTGTATTACTCAAGAGAGCCCCCCCACCCCGTGAGCAAACCAAAGGCAATTCCAGAAACCCACAGAATCACACTGACATGGAAACCCCCAGACTCTTCCTAGGTAGAGGCATAGTTTAAGCAGAATAGACTTAATCTAGCTGTTTAGATACATCTCATGCTCCTGAAGAATCTATTTCTGGCTCTAGGCTTCATTATAAATGTCAGGACACGGTATAGTTATGGTTATAAAGGCACTTTCATTATAAATCCTACTTCCTAGACACTTGCAGTTTTTGGAATAAATTACCCTTTGGGAATGAAATTTCTCCTCAGCATAAAGGTAAATTGGTACAGAAAATGTGACAAAATCCAGTTTGTCTTTTCTTTTTGGCGGGTGGCAATACCAGTGTAAAGGAAATAGATGACACCTTACATTAGACTCTCAGGGGCATTCATTGCCAAAGCCAAGGTGGGACCACCTGTTTGGGTGGTCTCAGTATTTTCAGTCTCATTGTTTGATTTGGGTATTGTAGTGAGCAGGAATGGGGGCTCTGAGAGAGAGGGGTGAAAGGAGTGTCTACCTCTGCTACTCTGGTGTGTACATAGTCACTGTCCTTCTTCTCCTCTCAAGGGGGATGGAGGCTGGAAAGGTGCTGTGTTTGGATGTTTGACCCTCCAAATTTCATGCTGGGACTTGATCTCCAATGTTGGAGGTGGAGCCTAATGGGAGAAATTTGGGTCATAAGTGCAGACCCCTCACAAATAGATCAATCTCCTCCCTGGATGGGGGGACAGTGAGTGAGTCTTAGCTCTGTTAGTCCCTGAGAGAGCTGGTTGTTAAAATAAATCTGGAACCTCCCTTCCCTGTCTTTCTGTCTCCCTTACCATGTGACCTCTGTACACTCAAGCTCCTCTTCCCAACCATGAGTGGAAGGAGCCTGAGCCCCTCACCAGAAGCAGATGCTGGTGCCATATTTCCCATACAGTCTGCAGAACTGTGAGCCAAATAAACCTCTTTTCTTTATAAATTACCCAGCCTCAGATGTTCCTTTATAGCAACACAGACTAAGACAGTAGCTAAAGCCAAAGGTCATTTTCTATAGCACCTAAGTGAAAGGAAGGGTATCCCCTACTTTTATAGGTGGCAAGGGATGCTAAGGGCAGAAGAGTTAGCTGAGAGAAAGTATGCAGGAAAAAACACTGAGTTCAAATGCCAATTTCAGGACAGCAGAGAAAGGACTGAGTTCAGGAGTCTGGAGGCAAGAGTTGAATTTTACTGGAATGGAACTGGGCCAAGACCTAGACCAGTGGAAGATTGGGTGGGTGGGAGGGGCTCTACTGGGCTTTCCCCTCAGCTTGACAATAGGTATAAAGTTAGATGATGATTTCGAAAAGGGCCACCAGCAGTGAGAAGAATGTGAAAAACTAAGGCAATGATTTCCAAGACCAGTTTCTATGACCTCACCATGTTAGATAGAAATGCAAATGGCTGGACATAAATGTTATTGATGTGACTCCAACATCTTACTGGTCCCAAGAGTCAAAACTTGGAGTGAATGTTTGAAGATAGGTGACTGTCTGTGTAATTGACCTGCTTTATAGTTTTTAGTTTGGAATGGCAATTTCTGAATTCTCAACAAGATGAAAATAATCAGTAACTCTGATGGCCCCACACAAATCATGCTAAGTGCCTTCATTAAGAAAGAGTTTGAATGCTTGAGAAATCCTGGCTGTATCTTACCCCTCCCCACTCAGTGGATATAGAGAGAAGGGTTGCAATAGCTCTGCCTTGACATCATCCCAGCTCCTGGGTCTGAAGGGCCTCCTTACTGCAAAGAGAAATATTCCTGCTTGCACTCTGGAGGCTCTAATTTCTTCTATATTCTGTCTCCTGCCTTCTCTTCGTGTGTGGGTGAATGGTAAATGCCTTTGACACGTTTGAATAGACCTGTGTTAGGAATGAATCTCCAGGGCTTTTTAAAAACCACCCACCGAACAAGTAAAAGTTGTCTTTCTCACCCTGATAAAGATTTCCAACTTTTTAAATAAGGTATCAAGGTAGAAAATGGGATGTACATTGAGCCACTACACTAGCAATGAACGTCCAAGGATTTTTTTTTCTGTCATGTTTATAGCCCAAATAAACCCTTCAGATCCCCAAGCATTCTGTAAAAGTTGACTTATTGGATCTTTTCAGGATATGGAGAAGGCAGCCCCCATTAAGGTTCTGCCTCTCCAGGGTCTAAGCTACAGTTGGAAGAAAATTCCACAGCTGAACTGAACTCAAATAGTGATAACTGAGCAGCTTTCCAAAGAAGCAAAGAAAAATATTAGTTTGACAAATACACCCATTATTACACTAGAAGTCCTCTTTAAAATAGAGATCATTTGAGCCATATTCTGTGAGAAAAGGAAAGTGAGACTGATAAGAACATTTAAATTCTGTTTACATTAAAATTCTGTCTAGAACAATCTGGGAGTAGAAAATAACTTATGGTTCTTTTCTCAAAGCAAGATCTATATTACCTTCTGCTTCAGCACTGAGTTGCTGAAGATTTCTGTAGCCATGATGGTATCCCTGCATCCTGGGAAGATACAGACATTGCTTGTGTGGATACTCACAAATTTTTGCAGCTGACAGTCAGTTCATCCAAGGTCTGAGGTCTTCTCATCATCCCATGGCAACTCTGATTCACTTAGCACACCAAGAATTTACTATTCATATTTTTTTGACTCTACCACAGAACAGCCTTGCTTATCATTCTGATTTTCCCACACCAGGCTCATTGACCTATAAACTTGACTCATGCTCTCGGAAAACTTATAATTTATGCCAACACTGTCACAGAGATGGGAGAAATCCACCCTAATTGGGAGGACTAAAAAATATTCCTCAGCTCAATTCTCTTTTCTCAAGTCTTCCCTGACCCAAGTCTTGTCTTCATGAATGTTTTCCTCTTCTACTAACTGTTGCTTCATCTTGTCTTGTTTTTCTATTGTAAAGTAAAGTTTACTGAATATGAGCCAACCCAACTAGTCTTAGTCTTGCCAAATGACAGAACACACACTGTCCAGGGAAGGAACACTTGAGGGTCTTGTGTCCACTCAGGCTATAGGCCCCACCTCGGCAGTGAAAAGGAATGATTTGGCCACAGACTTTCTCTATCTCTCCATGTGACAAGGATTTAGATGTCTTGCCTGGGTTTTCTTGGTTCCTGATTATCACTCTAGTTACCCTGCTGGAATGGCTGTGACACTCTGGTTCTAAAAGACTTACGAAGAACAGATCCTGCTTATATAAGACCCCAGGGAAAATAGAAGCCTCTGTGTCTACATTCAAGTCAGTATTATTCTTTACCTTACCTTTAAGAAGATAGGCAGAAAGAAAGAAAGAAGAAAAGCCATAGATTTTCTATCTTAATTGAGTTTAATAAAATTTTACTGAGACTTTGTGTGTCAGAATCTATTTATCATTAGTACTTGGGCACAAGCAGTGGATGGGAAGTGGATAGGGAGAAGTTTGGAATTTGAACATGAGTAAATCAGGATGGCTGCCTTTATGGAGTTTACAATGGGCTGCAAATAACCACATAAACAGCTAAATACAACGTAAGCCAGATTATTATAGTTATTAAAATAAAATTATCATGGGACACAGAGGTGGGAGAAATCTACCCTAATTGGGAGAACTAAAGAATACTCTTTCTGAAAGGAGACACCACTTTAACTAGATGTTGAAAAATAAAGGAAATATAATAGGTAGAGACACAAGTTAAATGCATCAGATGCTTAATATATACGGCCATCAGACAGAAAGGTCCATGAACACTCATGAGGTATTCTTGTGTCTGAAATCTTAGGCTAGTAGAGGAAAAGTCGTATCAAGCAACAGGGGTGGAGCAACAAAGTAGAGAATCTTGTTGAGAGACAGGGCCCCAAACCAGCCTATCTGTCCTCACACAAATGCTTACACGCCCCTAGCTCCATGTTTTGTTTGAGGCTAAAATCTTGATCTAGAAACTGTTCCAAGTTTATGGCATATCTGCCTGATCTATTATTGATCCATCTGCCAGCTCATCCCCTGACTTATCTAAGAACAAAATCCACGCATTCTTTCCCAAATTCCCCTCCTTTAGAAATTTGTATCTTAAAATAATTAAAAATAATGGGAAAATGGATTTATTTTGCTGTAATTTCACTTAATGAACTATTTCTTGGTGTAGATCCAAGTTTTTGGCTGGTATCATCTTCCTTCTACTTTAAGAACTTCCTTTAACATTTCTTGCAGAGTAGGTTTCTGGCAATAAATTATTTGTTTTTATTTGTTTGAAAAGTCTTATCCTTCCTGTATTTTTCAACAATATTTTTCACTGGGTATAGAATTATGATGTCATTCCATTGTCTCTGGCTTTCATGGTTTCTGTTAAAAAATCTGCTGTTATTACTTATCTTTGTTCTTCCATAGGTAATATGTCTTTTTTTTTCCTTCTCCTCTCTCAAGATTTTTTCTTTGTATTTTATTTTCAATAAGTTAAGTATGATATACCTAAGTTATGGGGGTGTTTAAAAGATCTGTGATCTATTGTCTGTCATTAATATTGGAAAACTCTTAGTCATTATTTTCAATACTTTTAATCTTGAACCTTAAGGATAAGTTTGGTTTTCCTCATTGTTCATTACATTAGGCTATCTCTGGCTCCAGATTCCCTAGGTAATTTGGTACCTAACCCACTTTCAAGACTTAGCAAATATGGCCAGATTTCACCCTGAATTGACCTGAACTCTCAAAAAGGAAGTAGATACATGCTAAGTAGCGGGAGTTTAATTTTGCTGATAGTATGGGATCCATGTAAGATTTTTAATTAGGGGAGAAACACAACTATATTTTGAGATGGCATAACTCCATACAGAGAAAAGAATGAGCTAAAATTGGTAGAGACTAAAGACAGGTGCAATGGTCTAGGTAAGTGGGTAATCACAAAAGAAATTGGCAATGGGTACCTCTGGAAAAGGCTTTTCAAGGGTATACTCCTAACAGAATCTCCCATATTCATTAGTAATGAACACTTTTATAGAATATCAACAGGAAAGCTGAGAGATGTTCTATGCTTGAGGGAAATTCTATGCTTAATAAAGTTAAATTGGCTTCTAAATTTCAGAATTTCTCAAAGGCTTTAATATGCTAATAAAATTTGAGAATTTTTTAAAGGGGGATATAATTTGTATTGTTTCCCAACTTATTGACTACAAAATACTGTTCTCATATTTCCTCCCATAATACCTCTTGTGTTTCACAGCTCATCACTTTGGGAAACACAGGTCAATAAAACTTCAAACATTTGAATATAGCATTAAAGGCTTAAAGAAGAGAGTGAAGGAGAGAAAGGAAGGTGTTGACCATAACTCTGAGGTATTCATCCTGAATAATTAACTGGATGGTGATGTCAAAACATGAGAGGACTAGCAGGCTTGGTAGAAGAAGGAGAAATTCACTTTTGGGCATAAAAATATAGATGCTGAGAAGGAGAATAGTTCTTTGATGTTTTCTACAAAAATGATTCATCTCTGCATAGGAAATTTCCAGCTTACTTAATAAAAAATAAACCTTACATCATCTAAGGCCATTAACCAGAGCAAAAATCTATCCACAAAAGAAAAGTTGGATTCCAAAAAGTTGGCTTTTGTCTCCAAAAATTCCTTCCCCCTTGGACTTTTCCATATTACTACAACCCATGATGACCTTGAGGAAAACCTCTGCTAATGATTGTAAGTAAATTCCTGATCCATGTGGGGAAACATGACTTTCCTCTTTATACTCAATACCATGGCTGATACAGAGCTGGAATTTTAATAAAGGCTTTGGTTGAACAAAATGAAAGTAGTCACAAGAAACCAATAATCTACCCTACACGTTATTACTTCCTCATCTTCCATTTTGGTGCCTGAGTTTTCCCTCCTTCTGTCTCCTGTTAAGGCCACCACTATCTCTCTCACTCAGGAGTAACCTGAAAAATAAGTCCATCTCCAAGTAGACATAAAATCTAAAATCAGGTCTAAAATCAAGAACATGCTAGTCAACATGCAGTGAGCACTCAACGCATAGTAGGCACCCAATGAATACTGTTGAGTTAAACCAAATTTTGTTTAGAGAGAGGCTAAATTCCTCCTCCTGCTCCCAGAGGCTTTTATTCCTCCATTTTGGTTTTCTAAACAAGGCCCAGACTTATCTTCATGTGACTGTCAGTAGGAATGGCTACTGCCCCTACTCAGGAGAAAATTATAAGCTTTTCTTTATGAGCTTCAACATGACAACCACATCAGAATATAAAACACTACACAATTACAAAATACAAAGCAAAATGTCCTCAACTTTTACTGGATATACCCAGTGATCCTGTGTAGGGATGGGATAGTTCTATGGCATGATAGGTCTGACTACTACTGCAAGGGAAAGAATTGAACCTTGAAGAGCATCCAGTTATAAGCAAATGAAGTGTGGTAAGGTGGGAAGGGATGGCTTGAGGGCTGCTGGCTCTCTCCAGATATTTGAGATCAAGTGACATGGCCCAGGGACAGGACTCGAACTTATCAGTTTCCTTCTTCATGAGTATGTCCAATCAACTTTGGCACATATTAAAGAAGGGTACAGATGGCATGTGGCCTCCCTGTTTAGAATGTGGTTTAGGAGAAGGAGGCATCAAATACTGCATCCTTATGTGGCTCTGTGTAAATCTAAAATCCTGGATGAGTAACTCTTTGAAAGCTCTTAGAGGTCGCACTCTAAGTTATCTAGGCTTCTTTTGAATATTTCTTGGCCCAGTCCTTCAGCCTAGAGGTTGCTATATGGCAGTCTATGGCTAAATAATGCCAGAGAGCTCTTATGTGGTTGGAAAAATGTTTGGTTTTATTTAAATTAACTACCAAACTTTAACAATGCAGAGAAATCACACAAAAATTCAGATTTCCAACTTCTGAAAAATCAGAAGATATGGCAACACTTTGGATGTGTCTTCCTCAAACTGTCATAGGCCCTCCAGGCCCATTTCACTCATGTAACTGCCCTGGCTGGTCTCCATAAGTGTCTAAGTGTTTTACCCCTAGTTCAGCCAAAGGTTGGCAAAGTGACAGTCATCACTGCAGAAATGGATGAAATCCACCCATAGCTTCAGCCATTATGAGGAATTCTGTGAAGAAATGACTATTTCTAGGAACTGCTCTCCTAGTGTTTTAGCAAAACATGCCAGAGATGCTCATGGCTCCCTTCATCCAAAGAAAGCTGTGTGTTAGCTGTATGTTTCATTTTGTTTACTTCTGATTACCATCTAGGTAAATTCTACATAAGGCAAACATCATTTCCCTACAATTCCCTTTGAGACAGAACCAAGGCGTTTGGCTGACAGTAGTTGGCTCTAGACTGGTCCCCAGTGAATTTAGGAACATGGTTTCATGTCTCATTTTTCAACCTCACCAGCAATATAAAGGTGTGGTTAGGGAAATGAAGCCAAGCAGAACCACTGGGACATTTAGGCTGGAGCTCCACAGCTTGCAGGGTCTGGCAGTCTTTTCCTGTATGCTTCATGAGGCAAGGTCTGGAGAGCTGCAGGGAGGAACATGAGCTGGTCAGAAGTGGTGAGAGTGATAGATGGGGCAAGAAGCAGCTGGGACCTCTAGGAGAGAAGCGCAGAACCAGTCAGAGAGGGACTCTTGGGGGATACATTTTGCAGTAAGATTTCTTTCTCGTAGAAGTTGCACACTGGTCATCCTAGAATGAATTTGGCCTACATATATGTGATGGTTGATCTGCACAGTGTTTGTTTTCAATTTGGGTTCATATGGAGATTGTACAATTTTTTAAAATCTTAATTTCTAGTTTTCCTTGGGAAAAAATCAAGGAAGATATTGTGATACCAGTCAGGCATTTCCATAGGGCAAAAGCCTGCAGCAGCTCAGTAAAGCCTATACCTTTGCAAGTTGGGCTGACAGCACCCACTGTGCCCAGCACATGTGAGCATGTTCACTCCTGCTCCCTCAGTGGCTGGCATCACCACCTACCTGCTCCAGGTAAGCACTGGGTTGAGATCTCTGCTTTATAGTATGGAATATCTGATCCTGGCTGAGCCAATTACTATTTTGTGGCCTTGAGTAAAGCACCTCACCAAAACTGCACCTCAGTTTTCTCATCTGTAAAATAGGGAGCTTTTACAGAAAATTCTTAAGGCCCTTCCCAAGTCTAATAATTATGATTTGCACACTTGCATATAACCAGGAAGACAAATATTACTTATATTAAATATTTGAAATATTTTAACATTTTTATTTAAATTTAATTTTTTAAAATATTGTCTCATGTTTAATATTAAAAATATAATTCAATATTCTAAAAAAATCACTATTTTTAAAATATACTAAAAATACTATTTAAATATTATTTAAACTAGTTTGACCTGAATCTGCCTTCTTAGGTGGGGGGGATATAGGCATAATAATTGTATCAGAGGGTAGTGAAACCCCTCCCAGAAACTGAAGGAGAACGGGGGGAGTAGGCCCAAAGAGACCTGGGCCTACCAGCCATATAAAAGGTGGCTCAGAACCCAGCTTGGGTGTGGAGGGTGGAGAGAGATGAGATTTTGTGAATCAAAAAACTGGGAGAAATTGAATTTGCAGAAGGACTGAATATTTCAATAAAAGAAATGCCCTGCATTGAATTCTCTGCTTTTTGTGTATTGGGAGCACATCCCCTCCAGCTGCCTACCATGCAGGAGAGGCTTTATGTGAGGAGTGGGGGTTGTGGGAAATTGAGGGAGGATTTGAGATCCATTGAGTATCTAGGTCCTCACAGTATGTTAGAACGGATAGCTGCCCTCAGGTCACAACAGAACTCAGAAATAGGAGGAGCCCACTTTCTTCACCTACTCCTGTCCCTAGAAACTCTGATAGACCACAGGGCTCCATCTACAGACAGGTGGGACTGGAGCCTATTCCTTTCAATATCAAAGGGCCAAGTGTTCCCACTCAAGTCTGGGAGGCCATGAACGCTGTCTACTCTAAGGTGACCAGAAGTTCCACTTTTGGCAGGACAGTCCCAATTTTTAACAATTTGTCCTGTGTCCCACTGTGTGCTAGTGCTAGTTAAACAAGTGATGTCAACAAATCAGCTATTCAGATAATTTAGGTAAGTAATTTATTTATTTCATGAATTTAGCAGACAGTACTCATATTATTTATATTTTATAGTGGCAGCAAAAAGTCTAGCGCCGGCCTTAAAAGTGACACTTAACGACTTACAAGTTATCATTATTAAAAAAATATATTGATAAGCAAAAGGTTAAATCTTGGGCATCAGCAAAAATCACAATAGAGAACAAATGGTTAGAAATATTTCATCATTTTGAAACAAACCATGTTCCATACAATAATGCACTAAAAATTGTGGGATACATGCTGACCTTACTAGGAACTAGTGCTGTGACTGAACACGTTTTTCCTACAGTAAATAAAGTGTGGACATCAGAAGATTACAATTAAGTGTTGAGACTTTGAAAGCCATTTTATGTGTGAAATATAATTTAACAAATTCTTGTGAAAATTTTCATGACCTTTTAAACAACGACAGCAATCTACTAAAAAAAATTCACTCAAATGAGAAATATGCCAAACAATAAAATAATACTATACATAATTTTTAATGTATTATATCTGTAAATTATACTTATGTTGAAATTTTAAAAAATATATTACAATACGATTTTTGTGTTCTATGAAAATTTTTATTGCTCCATATAGACCAAATTTTTAATTAAGAACCCCCCCCCCCGTTAATGGTGTCCTGCTTTACCAATGTTAAAATCTGGTCACCTTAGTCTACTCCTTTCACAGACTTCTGTCTCTAACACAGAACTGCCAGGGCACAGTTATGAGTAACTTTTCTTCTGGAAAGCAGGTGGATTTGCTTGGGGGTGCCATGAAGTTGTGGGTTCACTGCCAATCACCCTTGTCAGGTGAGCTTTGGAGCTTGACAGGAGGCCAGAATAGTCCCCTGGGTCCCCTGCTTCAAAGCCTCTGAGGAGCTGTTGAGGGGCAGACCTCAGAGCGTGTGTCTCTGGTCACGGTGCAGGGAAGTCCTGTCCATTTCACTTCCTCCCGCTTTAAAACTCCAGCCCTCACTCAGAAACACTGACCTTTTGTGTTTTAAGCATTTCTTTTTCTAAAAAAAGATTAGTCAAAAAATAAAAATAGACTCGGCACCTGTAGCTCAAGTGGCTAAAGTGCCAGCCACATACACCAGAGCTGGCAGGTTCAAATCCAGCCCAGGCCTACCAAACAACAATGACAATCACAACCAAAAAATAGCCTGGCATTGCAGAAGGCACCTGTAGTCCCAGCTACTTGGGAGGCTGAGGCAAGAGAATTGCTTAAGCCCAGAAGTTGGAGGTTGCTGTGAGCTGTGACACCACAGCACTCTACCCAGGGTGATAGCTTGAGGCTCTGTCTCAAAAAAAAATAATAATAATTAATTAATAAATATGAAAATAAATAAAAATATTGTTCGAACGGAAGAGGTTAGTTATGTGTTGTGTGTGTTTTCTTTGTTGTTACAGCCTTGTTTTCACATACTGGCTCCTGGCATGTTTGAATCATAATCCCCAGGGGCAGGAATGGTGTCATTTCTAAACAAATTGTGACTGTGCTCAGAAGTGTAAGCATACCAGGGCTGTGAGGTCCTGGGACTCACTGCTCCTGCAGGAGTCATAATTGTCTTTCTGGGGCTTTCTGCAGCCTGGCTCCACCCCCACCCAGTCTATTTCCCAGCTCTGTGTTCTAGGTCATGTCCTAAAGCATTTTGACACAGCTGTCTATTTCTGGGTCACCCTCAAAAAAGAGAATAGTCTTGGCTGAACTCATTCATTCATTGAAATATCTCTTGTACTTTCTAGCTGCTGTGAAAAGCAGTGAAAACAAGAAACATAATCCCTTTCCATATTGAGCTTACAATCTTGAAGGCACTAAATGGCTAATTAGACAATTTATCATTTATTACAGCTCTTATTAGTGATGTAAAGAGATACTGGGATATGAGAGGACATATGAAAGATGGCCTGGCCTGATTTCATGTGTCAGAAAAGGCTGCTCTTAGAAATCACTGTATGTCATTAAGTCTCAGATGTCACCATATATAACACACATAATTACTGTATGTACCACTAAGGAGAAAAACATGCTTCCAATTAAATATTACACAAGGATATTTTAACATTTAGACTACTTGTCTTACTTTTAATTTGACATATATTTTTATTAAATATCATCTTGTGCATTACTAAGAAAGAATATACAAGCAAAATTGGTTCATAAGGAATACCTAAGATTTCTTTACATTCAGAGCTCATTTGTTCCTACTCACTTTGAAGACACAGTTATTGATGTCCTTGCTTTTCCCCACAATATCATTCTCTGTGCCATGAAGAGCACTGATGATATGATACTTATTAAAAGAATCCACAAAAGAACTAAAAGCTATGGGTACAGTGCTCTTAAGCCAAATTTGCAATTATACAGAGCTAACCTGGTCCTGCTTGGGGAATGTTGCTAAACAAATCTGATCTACTGCTTTCCCCACAATCATTTGCCTTCTAGCTGGTAAGAGAGTACTCTACAGTTGCACTAGGACTTGCTGGCAAGCCCCAACCCCATCCTGCAAGTTATGACACTAGTGCTGTTGGGGTGCACAGACACAGATGGACAACCGTGTCCCCACAGCTGCCAGCCAACTGCCCATGCCAACCTACATGCCCCAACTTCAGAGATGTTAAAATGTGGAAAAAGTGTTTTAAAGACAAAGAAACACAGTAGTTTCTAAGATAAAATCTTACGAACAAGCAGTTAAGCAAAGAAAGGGGTGAGAAAGGGAGATTGGGAGGTACTCACAATGGCATCCAGGTGTGAGAAACCATGGTGCCTACAAAGAGATTAAAAATGCCATGTGGTAAGGGTACAGGTGAATCTTTCTAAGAGTAGAATGTGAACGTTTTAAAGCAATAACTGAGAAAATGACATGAAGGCTGTGTTGACCAGTTTGATGGAAGTATTTCGGATTGCATGTGAAAACCCCACACTGTACCCCAGAAGTGCATTAATGTACATAGTTACCATTCAATAAAAAAAAAAAAACCATGTGGCTGATGCACAAGATATAGAGATGAGAGAAACCATGGTGCCTACCAAGAGATTAAAAATGCCTGTATGTAGGCTCAGCACTGGTAGGTCAGTGGTTAGGGCGCAGGACACATACACCAGGGCTGGCAAGTTCGAACCTGGCCCAGGCCTGCTAAACAACAATGAAAACTGCAACAACAAAAGTATAGATGGGTGTTGTGGTGGGTGCCTATAGTCACAGCTACTTGGGAGGTTGAGGCAAGAGACTCACTTGAGTCCAAGAGTTTGAGGTTGCTGTGAGCTGTGATATCACAGCACTCTACTATGGGCAAAATAGTGAGATTCTGTCCCCAAAAAATAAATAAATAAAATAAGAATAAAAACACTGGTGTGGCTGATACCCAAGATATAGAGGTGAGATGGTGAGGGATGAAATTAGCTCCAACTCATGCAAGTCCTTGAAGTCATGTTCAGGATATAGAATTTCATCCTGAAAGCAACTGGTATCCTTTGAAATGTTTTCCACAGGAAGTAGATATGGGAGGGTGAGGGATAGATATGTGATATGAGATATTTCAAAGATCTCTCCATTTAAAGTCCAGAGAATGAACTAGCTGGGGCCTGACTGAATGGAAGATGGTCCAGCATAGGCCATGGAAACCCTGTGAGAGAGCTGAGTGGCTTTATCATTGGAATTTGTGGCTAGATTCATGATTCACAGGAAAGGCACTGGAAAGAGGGAAGGAGGAAGAGTGGCCAATCCCCAGGCATTTTCTTGGCTGCTCTGTCCCCAGAGTCAGCACACACTGCAGCAGGACCAGGTTGATGACAGGCCAAGTTGCATCCAGGGTACCCCTGAGATATGCAAATGGAGATGTCACGGAGGTGGATGGATAGATGGATCTGCAGCTCAAAGCAGATGTCTAGACTGGAAGGAATGAATTTGAAAGTCACCAGAGCATACTTGTTAACTGAAGCGGGTGGCTCCTTAGAAAGTGGGTGCCCCATATTCTTCTTAGCAAACTATCTCAAGAATGGAAGAAAAAGTATCCAATGTACTCAACCCTACTATGAAACCAATTTATAGCTTTCATATGACAGCTATAACCAAATTATAACCCAAAAATCTGGGGAAAGGGGGAGGATGGTGTAGGGAAGGTAATTGGTGGGACCACACCTACAGTGCATCTTACAAGGGTACATGTGAAATTTACGAGGTGTAGAATATAAATGTCTTAAGACAATAACTAAGAAAATGCTATGAAGGCTATGTTAACCAGTTTGATGAAAATATTTCAGATTATATATAAAACCAGCACATTGTACCCCATGATTACATTAATGTATCCAGCTATGATTTAATTAAAAAAGAAATTAGGTGCCCCAAGAATTCCCTACAGAGTGTGACTCTCGTTCAGATTTCTGTAGTGCTTTTAGCATCTGCGTCCTCTGTAAGGTATCTTGCTTCTTCCTAACACGCTCAGTTTCATTTTCTGTTACATGAAATATACACCTATTCATCACCTTTCTATGTGGGCAACCTTAGCCCAAATCTCAGCAAGCTCATTAACTTGAGTCCTGGTTATAAAACTGCTGGGTATTCCTAAGGAGAAAGAAAGAAGAGTGAAGGAAAGGAGAAGAAAGGAAAGGAGAAAAGAAAGGCCAGTGATATAGGCACTTCTTCTGTACCATTTCTGACTCTTGTCAATTCTAGGCAACACAAAGCTAATGGTGACAACTACGCCCATCTTCTAGAAAGGCAATGGGATCAGAGAGCTTAAGCAACTTGTGTAAAGTCTACAGAGTCAGAATCCCAATGTATATTCACCTGCTTGAAAGCATTTTTGAGGGACAGTCCCTTGTAGGAGGCTCATGTGAACTTGTGGAATGGAAGCATTTGATCTGGGAAGCAAAAGGCTATAACAGAGGGATATTCCAGTGTAAATGAAGCATTGGTAATAGTTGACAACAGAATCGTAAACACAACCCTGATGAATGATCCCCATGAAGAAACGTGTTCCTTTTTCCTTGTTTAATTACATCTGTGGGTTAGATGTAAGTAGAGATAGGTGTGCTGTGATAGATTTCTTGGTGGCAATTACCAGTGAGAAGTCTCCTTCCAATGGGTCTATTTTAATGGGAACAGCATTGGGGGAATCAGCAAGGACAGCCTATTTATTTCTCTGCCTCACTTGTTAGCTCCTCTGGGCTCAGTAGGACGCTTCTACCTAATGTGGCCCAGATTCCCTTCAGAATACCCTGCTCCTCATAATTCTCATTAAGATGCCACTGGGTAGAGCTGAGAGAAGAGGAGGGGTTGCCTGAGGGGATCCGAGGAGATGTGGTCACCTAACTATTACGTGGAGGGGGTGCTGCTTTGCACTGAATAGTCTGCAAGTTAACAAATAACAAAAAAATGTCCCCCTAAATATAGCCTAAGGCTGCCAGCCCCTCTCTTGTCCAGCAGATAGGTGGCAAAAGGTTGAGTAAAGAAAATGACTATGGCCCCAGAGGCTGCTTCTGAGTTCGAACAGAAGGAGCTTCAACAAAGTATGTGCAGGGCAGAGGGGACTAGGTGGATGCAGGGGCTTCACCATGTTGATTTCACCCACAGATAATCTTTCTTGACTTTCAAAGGGAATGTCTGAGACATGTAAACTCAGTTCTGTAGGAGCACCATGAGCAAAGGTGCTGCCAATCTCCAAAACTCTGTTTCAGGTTGTGGCTCCTTGACACCACATAATTAAGGTGCTGACATTACAAACTGGCAGATCAGAGATTCTTTGGGGTGAAACTTTCCAGGTGAGGGTGTCAAGTAAAAGAGAGGTGGAAATCACCCGGAGTGTGCCCCATGCCTGCTGAGGCATTCCAGGGGGGACTTTGTACTCTCCTCCTATCCCCCTCCTTCCAACAAATCTAAATGTAAACATCAAAAAGGGTTGATAAGGAGGAGGGTGACCGAGTAAAGAAAATTGCAACTGGAAGTTCAAAATTGTGTCTCCTTTTTGCCAAATAACTTGGAAATCTGAGGAGAGGGCTGAAACACAGATTGTCTAGTCACTAAATAGAATTATCTTCCTGAGCACACAATTATACTACTCTTCCCAGCCCTCTTAGCATTAGCTGGAGCTATATGATGTGTTCTCTCTGCCACTCTGAGACAGTTCAGAGTGGATGTCCCTTCTCAAACTCTCTCTGAGTTGGCCCTTGTCTGCTGACAATGTGTAGTCCCTAAGACTACACATTGAAGATGGTTATGCCCCTTCCTGAAAGGAGCTTGGATCCTGAATGACCATGTGGAACAGAGCCCACGGAGCACACTGAACTGTGATGAAAGCAAGCAATAACCTTTTATTGTGCAAATCACTGAGATTTTGAGGTTAATCTATTTCTGTAGTCAGCATTACTTACCCCAGTATAGGGCATAGCAAAAGTCATGGTTTTTGCAGTCAGCCTTCTTTCTCACTTCCTCAAGTTTTTAACAACTTTAGAAAAATCAGAGTTAGGTTTTGTTGTTGTTGGATTTTTTTGTTTGTTTTTAATGAATTAGTCAGGGGCGAAGCATTTTGTCGAAATAATTATTAATGAGCAATCAATAAAAAAGCACAAGCCAATATGACAACTGGGTAATTGATCATTCAAAATGACAAATTGGATGTTCAGGACCTGATCTGTCAATGAGGTAAAATTATACAGACTTGTTTCAAAGGGCTGTCTAAGATTTTTAAGATGGCAACAACACAAAGTGGTCTTTGTTTTCTCTTCTGAGCCTTCCTGTTTTCAGCTCTTGCCCTATCCAATGTTCTGTATCAGTTCTTTGGAATGTGAGTCCTCATGTGTCCTTTCCTGATGTGATGTCATGAGCTGTGCTTCAACTTAACATTTCCCAAACTTGGCACCGAAAGGCTCTGTCTTTGTTCATTGTAACACAATCATCCTCTTCTTCCCAAAGTCAGATTTCTGAATCTCTTCCCCTGAGCCTAGAAAATATATTTCCCTTACCACTTCTATCTTGATTTTGACTTTGTGGGCTTGAAAGTGACATCATGGGAACCAGCATGGAACTAGGGGTCACAGATACCAGTCTCTAGTGTATTTTCCCAGACAAAGAAGCTGGCTTCTTGCAGCTCTTGCTCCTGTCCCTGAAATGTCTTTTTCATTCTTTTCACCTCTCTAAAGTCTCTGAATGCTTCAAGGCCTGGTTCACTAATCCTCCTTAAGGCTTACAAAATTTCCCATAAGGACCCTCAGAAGGTTAAGATTTCCAGGAGCATGAAGAACATGTTTGGTGTGTTCTCCAGTACTTCCCTAGAATCTGGCACAGTGTGTGGCATTTGTCCAACACTTAAAAAAATCTGCTGCAAAAAAAAAAAAGGAAAAGAAAAGCAAGTAAGCTTCTGTATGAATTGATGACTTTGAATAGATGCATTCTGGGATCTTAACTCATCTCAAGAAAATGTGAATCACCAGAAAGAGTGGAAAGGAAGAGAAATCCATTCATCTTCTTCTCAAAATGCATGTTGTCTATATGTGTAGTGAATAGTTCAGCAACAAACAACATTTGATGCTCGTTTGGACAGTACATAGAACCTGCAGCATTTATGTCCTTGTCACTGTGACAAAATTTAACTGTTTTATTGTGAGGGCAAAGAGAAATCATGTTACAAATAACAGAGCACACAACAACCTGAAGTGGACAAATGCATTAATGAGCACTGAGATATAGTAAGCGTATCATTTTCTGTCTCTTTTTTACATCCAATAGCAATAACTGCTGATCCATGAGACATTCTGTTGACATGACATCCCATGAAAAATGGGCATGCTGACTATGACAGGGAGAATGAAAGCCCCGAAGATATGCATGTCCTAATCCCAGACTGTCTTATTGCCCTGTGAATATGTCCTGTTACATGATGTGGGGAAATTATGATTGCAGGCTGAATTGAGGTTGCTGATCAATTTGCCTTAAATAATATTATCCTGTATTATTATGGTGGGCTCAATGTCATCACAGGGTCCTTAAACATGGAACAGGAGGCAGAAGAAAGAGTCAGTGTCAGAATGATGTGATGTGAGAAAGAGTCCACTGGCCATTCCTGGCTTTGAAGGTGGAAGAGGGCCATGAACCATGGAATGTGGCCAGACTCTATAAGCAGGAAAGGCAAGAAAATAAATTCTCTCTCAGAGCCTCCGGAAGGAATACAGCCCTACCAACACCTTGATTTTAGCCCATTGAGACTCATTGTGAACTTCTAATCTCTAGAGCTATAGGAACGTAATTTGGTGATTCGTTACACCAATAGGCAGGTACACAGTGGGTGTTCTAAATAAAACACAGACTGATTGATACAGAGATATTTTGCAGTTTGTTGGAAAAGGATAGAATAAAAGCATTTATTTTTCTTACTTTGTGTTTATTTTTTCTGTCCAACCATTTTTCACTAGCAGAAGTCAGGATTTATGCTTTTTCAATATGCAACACAGAATACTAAGCAATAGGAGGTGGCCATGGTGGATAACAATAGCATGTTCAGTTGCTCTAACTGCATTAAGTTGGTGTTTTGCCAGCAACTTTTGGATGATACATTGAAAGGAAAGTTCACATCTAGAAATAAAATTATCATATAAATGAGGGTCTCCTGTTGCCTAGTGGTTTGCGGGGTCCCCAGATCTCAGAGGCAGCACCCAGACCTCTACGGGAAGGGGACATCATGGAATAGAAAGTGCCCATGACAAGGCATCCCATTAGTTTCTAGCTCTCCACTCACCTGGCCTTTTGCAGAGTTGGGAACAGGTAACTGTGTCTGACAGGTCTGACTTTTGGCTCATCTCATCTTCTGTCTGCAAGGGGGCATGTCTACAAACAGAGGAGCACCAGAAGGAGAGGGAGAAAGGAAAGAACAATGACCCTGGGCTATTTTAAAAGCTTAGTAATTCATCCTGGAACAGTCAAAAATAGGCATGTATTTTATGTAATACCCACACCTAAAGGAGATTATTTTCCAATGGGAGAAAGAATTATTAGCAAATTCAGGGTTTACTGAACAACCCGAAAAAGAATCATTTGTCATTTGCAAGCATTAGCCCATTAGTTCATGAGCCCAAACACTTTTCTGGAACAAAAGCTGGATGCCACTAAAAACACAGTAGATATTTATTAGTTACTAACTTTAATATCAGTTTTCAAGTAGAAAGGTTGTAAGAATTAACTGAATTAGCATTTGTAAAGTGTTCAGAACAGTGCCAGACACATGGTGAGTAGTGTGGTGTCATGAATTATTACAGTAAAATCAGAGTAAACCATAATATTTAGACTCTGATGCAGAAATAGGGCATGGTTCTTCCCACCTATGCAATGACACACCAGAGCTTGATGAACCAAATGGTGAGTCCAAGTCAAATTTATGCAGCTTTCCAACCCTAAAGAAATAAAAAGAGATAAGTTGAGATGTTCATGGATGTAAGGTGGCAGCAGGGATAAAAGCAGGGTGTAGCCACTTGTCCAGACAACCTCACAGGGCAGCCCCTCTTAGGCACTAGTGAAGTCACGTCAGGAAGCCACATGACTGTGGTGTGACCCACCAGACACCTGTCAGCACATCTGCACAGCCAACAAAGAGTCAGTCAGGCTATGGTCCTGATTAATATCTGTTGGATGAATGAATTAGCTGGGCAAGTCACACACATACCCAAGCCTTCATTTCCCATTTTGTAAATTAAAAAAAAAAAAGAACTTCAATATTCTGAAGACACTATTCCAGTGCCTTCTTCCTAATTTTTTTAAAGGATACTCTGAAAGAATATTGGAGGGGGGAAAGGGAGAGGGAATCTGTATTTACAAAACAAAGCAAATTAAAGCAAACTCAGAGGAAACTGTTCCTCTCTCTATGGTCTTTTCCTTCAGATGTTCAGACTTTAAGAGACACCACCATGACAATAAGCAACATATTAAAGATAGTCACTGTAACTATTTTCAGTCAGTTTTCCTGGGAAACAGATCTGAGGTGGAGCTCTGCATGCAGGAAGGATGTTGTGGAGTGGTCTCAGGATCCACACTCAAGGGGAGTAAAGAAAGAAGTGCTAAAGAGAGGGAGTTGTTGAGCTGCTTTGTGGTCACAAAAGGCCAATTCCATGCAGAGCTCTGGTGGGGTCTTCCTGAACCTAATGAGTAAGCAGACCACACCTTCTGCCCTGCCCCAGTGACTATTCATCAATCAATCATTTGATCTGGTTACTCCTGAGTAAGGGGCCTGGTCTTGGGGGAGGGGTCTGTCTGTGTTTGAGGACAGTTCCCAGAGAGGGACTCTGCCACCTATACCACAGGATCTGAGGAATGAGAGCCCCCATGTTAAGGGGGGGCACTCACATTAGGTATCTCAGGCTAAGTCATAAATTACCACGATCTTAGCAGCTTAAATCAACATGTTTATCACCTTCAGTGTCCATAGGTTGGCAATCTAGGCATTGCTTCTCTGAATCCTCTGCTCAGGATCCCATACGGCTTTGGTCAAGGTGGCTACGGGGCTGCATTTTCATCTGGAGCTTGACTGGGGAAGAATCCACCTCCATGATCATTTGGGTTGGTGGCAAAACTCATCTTCTTGTGCTGCGTGACTGATGGCCTGGCTTTTTGATGGCTATTGCCTGGAGGCTACCCTCAGGTCTCTAGCCACTCACAGTTCCCAGAATTCACTAAAGTTCCAAGAGTTCACCCAAATTTCCCTGCCAGGAGGGCTTCTCCAACATGACCATTTACTTTGTCAAGGAGACACACTTCAGGGAGGGTCAGCCCCAATTTCAGGGTTGTTCCCCTCAGTCTCACTCTTTTGATTAACTCAAAATCTTTTTCTTTACCTTTTGTATGTTCTACTTAACTTCCTTGGCTTCTTTCTCAAAGGCAGCAGAGGGAGTACCAAGGCCTCCACAGGGGTGGGCACTACCTAAATCCATAACTATCAACAGAAAAGCCGAAAATGGGCAGGAGTTAGCACAGCCCTTTGCACATGGTGAGACTCTTTAAATGCTTGTTGAATGAAATTTGTTGAGACTAAGAGCTGTAGTTTATGCTACATAGGAGATGTCAGTCTCTCTAATCTAAATCTTCAGCTGAATGCCTAACTACTCTGGAGTGACCGGACTATTAGGAAAAATAATGGCCAAGTTTGACTGACTGTAAAAGTCAGCAGGAAAGTATTCCTTTTGTCAAGTGAAAATAGCAAGAGAACTCAGAAAAAAAAGAAAACCTTCCCTAGTCTATATAAATTCACTTTTATATTAAAAAAATTTTAGTATGCAGGATACATTTATAAGCCTTTATTTTTTTAAATAAAAACAAAGTAGAGGGCAATATAAAAATTGATCTGAAAGATGTAAGACAGACCCTACAGAAACCCCAAACTCCCAATGAGAGGTATTGGTCTTGGCATTTCAATGTAGGGGCCAAGTCCAGCCATTGATCCTATGTCGCTGATTGACAGACCAAAATGGAGAAAATTGCTTCAAGACAGGAAGGGAACTATCTGCTTAATTTTTTATACATCTTGTCAGTTAATGCTTCAGGGTAGGTACAACACCTACTTATTCTTCCTTGTTTTATATAAGAGGCAACAGTCTTTGCTGACACATGGTTCAGATCCTACAACAGCAGGCAGAGGAGGAGAGGAGCCATAGCTGCCCAAGGAGATCTTTGTGCTGAGGGAGAATGCACAGATGCAATGGGGCAGACAGGAGGGCACGAAGCCCAGGCTTGGGGGGAAGGCCTCTCAGCAGAAGCATCTGAGCTCACATCATATCTTTGTCATTATGGGGCAATGGAGACAATAGGGCACCTTGCATGTTGGAAAAGGGAACAGAAGGAAAGACTGAGCCTTCTACTTCGCAGTTTTACCTGGAGCAAACCTCCACTGATTCTTGCTTCTGAGAGCCTACAAGCCAAAAATAGCTCATGTCTTATGTGGAAGAGGATGGCTTTTGGCTAGTTCAAATAAATGAATGGGAAGAGGCTAGACAGACAGACAGAGGTAGCTTATACCGCTAGTCAGAAGTTCTGTTTAGCACAAGTTGCCCTCCTCCCCTTTTTTGAAGGCGGCATCTAAAAACTCATATTTCTTCTTTGATGTGTTTCGGAAGATCAAACCCAAGACCTTCGAAGCTAAGGATTAATATGTCCCCTCTCCCTTTCTTTCTTAGTATGTTTTTCCTGTCAGTTCAGTGTTTTCATTTTCTCATCCAGAAACCTAACCCACTCTTGTAGTTAAGAAGCCACATAATTAGGGTGATCATATCATTTATCATCCAAACTGGGGATACTTTCGAGAATGAAAAGGAACATGAATAATACTCCAAGACAATAGTATACACGCAAGCCACCCTGAGCGAACTAGGTTTGGGGGTCACAGCACACATGTTGGACTCAGCCCTGTTACATAACACTAATATGCTACAGAGTAGAAATTAAACTTTTCCAGCATACACAGTTGCTTCCATCACTGGGGCATGAGGAAAGAGGCAGCAGTGTTTTCTTCTTGTCTCAATTATTTTACAGTGTTGCCCTCTTTTTCCTAAAAAAAGTATTATTATTACTATTATTGAGCAGGACTTTAGATTCCCTGAATGTAAAGGAGAGAGGGTCAGATAATAAATCTTCAGTTTGTTAAATGCCAATATTTTAAGAAATTTGACAATATTCCTTTTTAGAAAATTCACTTTTATTCCCTAAAATATTATCCCTCTCCACTTTAGA
Source organism: Otolemur garnettii (assembly GCF_000181295.1). NCBI lineage: Eukaryota > Metazoa > Chordata > Mammalia > Primates > Galagidae > Otolemur > Otolemur garnettii. The sequence goes on along the minus strand of NW_003852421.1, from coordinate 2,973,046 downwards.
ACTGAGAAAACATGACTTTTATAGGTTGGCTCTGTGATTGCTAAAGTCACTACATAGGGAATTAGACGGATGAGCCCCCAAGCTTTGCAGTGAAACTAGTAAAAACTGAGATGGCATAAATGAGAGGGGCCATCTGTAGGAGAAACACAACTGAAAATATGGTTGTACAATGCATGATGAAGGAGGCCTAGGAGACATTGAAACCTAACTTGAGAACCAGGGATATCTTCTGGTGAGAATAGAACTGATGAAAATATAGCTGTAACCTTATCAATTCAATTGATATAGCTGAAGACAGAATGTCTTAACCAAAGAAAGACACTTTGCATAAGGGCTAAAAAAAAGAGTCAAATGAATATGTATGTTGTAGTACTTATCCATCAAAGCCCAGGAAGGGAGTACTGAATTGTTCAGACTAGAACATCATGACTATAAATATAGTTTTCTTTGTTAAGAAGCAGGAAAAGCCCCTCAGATTTTGGTATGGTTTGAGTGAAAGAAATCTTCTCCCATGGAAAAAACTCTTCCAGAATAATTCACTTGCCTTTGTTTTTAATTGTATATTTATCAAGAAAAGTTCTGTGCGATCCCATCTTGACAGAGATTCTCTGACTTTCTAAATCTACTAGCTATTAATTAATCAGTATCTTGATGGATTTCTTTGCCAATAGTTTCCCAAAACATTAAGAAGATTAAAGATGAGAGTTTCAAAATCCATTTACATATAAAGTATCATAGAAAAATTCTCACATAATTCTTTTGCACTTCACAGACTCTCACACTAATTTGTTAGAATTTAGAGATAGACATATGCTATTTCCCTCCAAAATTTGTATGTTGAAACCTAATCACCAAGGTAGGGTGATATTAGGAGGTAGAGTTTTCGGAAAGTGATCAGGTTATGACAGTGGGGCCTTCATAAATGAGGTTAGTGCTCTTATAGAAGAGGTCTGACAGAGTCCCTTACCTCTTCCATCACCTAGGACACAGCCGGAAGCTACTGTCTATGAGCCAGGAAGCATGCCCACACCAGACACTGAATCTAGCTTGACCTTGGACCTCCCAGCTTCCAGAACCATGAGAAACAAATGTCTCTTGTTTAGAAGCTACCAAATTTATGGCATTTTGTTAAATCAGCCTGAACAGACTGAGCTAGAATAGAAAGAGAAACACTGATAATGTAATGTCATTGGATTTAAAATGTATGGCAATTTAGCCGAACTATCTAGTCCTGGGAGGACCTGCTATAAGACCTGAACAATGTTTAACACATGAAATGCAGTTGTCAGCATTATTTCCTGGTCATCAAGACAGAATTCAGACATGGGTCACATTTTGAGATAGACTATGTTATGGTCCATTATCTCACCTCTAAGAAACACAATGGACAGTATCCTTTCTGATTCACTCATGCAAGTTTCAACTTGTTCAGCTTATCAGTGTTGCTGTGAGGGCTTCATTTGTTTCCATCCACGTGGATTTTACATTTCTTGATTTTTATGTGTCTCGAAACCTTTGTGATGACTTGCACAGGATGTCAATGAAATTATGAGTTTTCTGTGGTTCTAGAACTGGCTCCCAACTCAACAAGTCAATATTTTCAATCTGGTAATTGTATTTGAGTTGAATGGGATCAAGGACACTGATACACATTAGTCGAACTTATAGAAGACCAATGTAAAAGCCAAAATGATTACTTAGTCAGAAGGGGTGGTTCTTCTTTCCAGTAACAGGAACTTGTGTCCTATCCACTGATCATGTACAAAGCCATTTTTTCTATTTTGGGACAACTTTCATACATTAATACTTCCACTGCCTGAAGAGAAATAATGGGGTTGATAGTCCTTTAGATTTTTGCAACCAATTTTTATATGCCTCCTGTGTTATTTCTTACCCAGGTTAAATATTCACAACCTCTTCAACCCTTCTTCACTTGATATAATTTTCAGGCCTTTGCTCTTGCTGGCAAGCCTTCTCTCTGTTGTCAATGTTCATCTGAAAATGTAATTTTGGGAACTAAACATGATATTCAGATGTGGTCTGGACAGTAAAGAATAGAGAATGCCCATTTATTCTCTTGACTGGTCAAATTTAAGATAGCTCAAGTCTGTATGACTAAGACTCTACCTACTTCTGTGTCTCTGTATGTACTGGTGTGAATTCAACCTTTTATTTGAGATAATTATAGATTTGCATGTAATTGTAAGAAGTAAAAGAAAAATATCTAGTACAGACTTTTCCCTAGTGATCTCACCCTACAAAACTGAGTACAATGTCACAAACAGGATATGAGCATTGATACAGTCAAGAAACAGGACATTTCCATCAGCAACAATCCTCATTGCTGTGGTTTGAACTGCTCCTCTAAAACTTAAGTTGAAATTTAATTACTACTATAACAGTATTAAGAGGTAGGTCCTTGAAGAGGTGATTGAGTCATGCGGTCTCTTTTAATGAATGGATCAATGCTGTTTTTTGCTGGAGTTGATTAGCTATCAAGGGAATAAGTTCCTGATGAAAAGGATGAGTGAGTTTGGCCCAATTTCCTCCACTTTTCATCTCACATTCTTACTTCCACCTTACACCTTCTGCCATGGAATGACCCTGGCCAGATGCTGATGCCATGCTTTTAGAATATCCAGTCTCCAGAACTGTGAGCCAAATAAAATTTTCTCTTTATAAGTTGCCCAGCCCAGTCTGTGGCATTGTTATAGCCACAGAAAATGGACTAAGACTGTTGTGCCCAGGGGTTCCACACAGATCACACTACCAAACAAGCCAAATTTACAGCAGAGTCCTTTTATTGAAGAGCCGGCCGGTGACTGCCTGAGTGTCCCAACATAGGGTTTCTGAGAGCAGCCCCACGTGCTTAAGGAATCAGGTTTTTAAGGCTTGGTCTGCATCCTGGTTGGCACATAGGCTGTCCAGATGCATTTGGGTGGGGTAGTAAGCAAGTATTGTACAGAAGAAGAATTTTGCAGTTAGTTAGCTATATGTCATACATCTTGTTTTAATATTTTCCCTTACTTCTTAGTTCCAGTACTTTCCCTCCATACATCTTTGTCTCAGTATTCTCTCCACCTGGTATTGTTTAAAGGTCAGTCTGGGGATAGTCTGTTCTTTCCCAGGGAGTTAGTCAAGCTAGAAGTTAGTGAGTACTTTCCCATCTATCTTGGGAGTGAACCAGACTTACTCCATTTTGTTGAGGGTTTGCCGCCCAGGAATTTGCTAGAAGTTAACTGGTATTTTTCTACTTTAGCCTAGACCTAACAAGACACATGCTGCTCTTTCGTAGCCAAACACCCATTTCCTTCCCACCCACATCCCCGTGGTTAATCTCTAGCAGCCACTAATCCATTCTCCATTTCTATAATTTTATCATTTGAAGAATGATATATCAATAGACTCATACCTAGGTAACCTTTGTGATTGACTTTTTTTTTCTCAGCATAATTCTCTACATATTCATCCAAGTTCTTGTGTGTACCGATAGTTTTGTTTCTTCTATTGTTGAGCTGTAGTCCTCAGAATGGATGCAGCACAGTTTGTTTAATCCTTCACCTTTTGGGAAAGATTGACATCTGAGTTGTTTCTAATTTTTGGCTTTTAGCAATAAAAGTGCCATAGAAATCTGTGCAGAGATTTCTATGTGAACATCTTATTGAGGTTTTTAGGACAAATGCTCAGGTGTGCAATTCCTAAGTAATATGGTAGTTATATGTTTAATTATTTTTAAAACTTCCAAAATGTTTTCCAGAATTATTTCTACCTACTTGTTATCAAAATCTATAACCAAACCTGGTGTGCCTCAGTCTAAAGTGTATGTTTGCATGTGATTATGTTTTGTGCATTTTGGAATTTGGAGTAAAACACGAAATATAATATTTATCTTCCTTAAGTACTAGTTTGTTGATTTCATCCCAATATTCAAACATATTGACTATCTAGCTTGATTTCATTTTATCTGTACATTTATAACTATATTTATTAAAGCATTCTTCAAAGCTTGAGAAAAATATTGAACTAGACACAACCCCAAAACATATTATTAGAGATAAATTCGCCAACTGTAATATCAACTAACATATGTCTTCCTTCCTGTCCATAAAGTCATTGTCAGCAAAATTTTCAAAGGATTTGTAAAATTAAGATCCTCATTTACATAAAATTTCCATTTCTATCATTCTAACACTTCATTTTAAAAAGAAAGAAGAGTTCAAGTTCAAGTTCTTAAGTCACACTAGTTCACTGTGAGCACAATTTAGTTCTTACCAATGGACATTTTCTTTTCTCAGTCAATAGAGACTAGACACATGAAGAAAATAACTTTCACTTGGTGAACATGGTGGCTTGCTCCTTTAACCAAAGGCTGCAACATTCATTTAGGGCACCAAAATTTTGGAAACATGATGGTGACAATGATGATGATAATGATGATGGTGGTGGTGGTGGTGGTGGTAGTGTTGGTGATGATTACAGCTAATATTGGTAACCTACCTACTATGTGCCATTCTAAGAAGTGCCAAACACTTCTGAGAATGATGAGGATCTGTTTCATTTTTATAACCATATCTGTTTTTTCCAATAATCACATTTATAGTGATTAGAATATGGGTTTTTTTTTTAATTTATTAGATAGCTGTCAGACACTAATTATAAACTTGGCTTGGGTTATCTAAATTCTTAGTGGAAAAGAAAATTGGATACTATAAAATAAAAGCCAAAGAAAATTTTAATAATCTAATCCTTTTACACATTATGAGGCTTAAGAAGTTTGATTACCTTAATTTCAATCCCTATGAACTATATATCCTTAAATAACTTTATATCTATGTGTTTTCCTATTTTAGCTCACTAAATATCACAATTTCAAGCAATTAAGATTAGAATCGAACATTTAATAAACAAAACATCTTTACCTGATGGAAAGCTGTTTTAGCTTTCTTTTGATTCTCAAGAAAAATATTAGGTTTGTGATATGTGATACAAGAAAGAAATATTCAATTTAAAGAAACAATTATAGAATGCCAAGAGAAAATATGACATAATTTATAATGTTAAGAGGAAGTAGAAAACAGGCTACATCATACATTAAAGATTTATAATAATTTTTATCCTAATTTAATTGTTTTATTATGAAAAAATAAAAAATGTTAATAAAAGCTTTAAAAATGTTCAAAATAGCCTGGCTTAACAAATTTTTTATACCAATTCAAACAGCCCCATGGAAAGTGCAAGCCTGCACTGTATTATAAGAGAGATGCAATAAAAAGCAAGGTATTCTACTCACGTGGAGACACACAACCTTAGTTATAAGCAGGAGCTCATTCTGTCTCACACTGTAATGATATTCCAGAAATCAGATCGAGGAGTCAGTCCCAAAATGGGATTTCTTAAAAAACAAATCAGATCTCAAAGAAAGTCTTCGTTGAAACATTCATTTACTTCGTTAAATCCAAAGAGTATTGGGTTGCAGCTATATATACTAAACCAATTGTTACCCAGGAAGCACTGTGTTATTTCTTTATATGTAACTTCATAGCAATTGAAACCAGTAAGTCAGTTTAAGCACAAAACAGTCAGCTACAGACAGATAAGGGGATACTAGTGGTTGGGAGCTTAAATGTTGGCGAAATAGCAGGGCTCTCCTGGCTGATTTATTATCACACAGAAGAGCAGATACTAGTCATGTAACCTTGGTGTCACTTAGCATCTCTGAGACTCAGTCACCTAGAAAAATGGTAGTTAGAATAACTGCCTTGCAGTGTGTATGGAAGGAAAGACTCCCATTCCAGAATCTTGTGTAGTGCCCAGAGCACAAATTGTTGGAGTTTGGGTCACTTAGGGTATTTAATGACTATTATAATATGCCCAGGATAAGTGTTATCTTCACAACCCTCTCAGGAAAACATCTTATTTTTCATTTTGCTGATGAGGAAATTGAGGCACAGCAGCTAAGTGACCAGTTGGCTGAGATAACCAGTTAAAGAAGAGTTGAGGTCAAATTAGAAGATGATCAGTGTAATAGCAGAAATCAAGGACTGATCCTCATGCTCTATGGCACTAATTAGATGCAATATACACAGACTGGATATAGAAAACCAGGGTCTGGCTTGGACTCCAGCTTCCTTGATTTCAGGCTGAATAAGGTTGGACTTCTCTAAATCCATTTTCTTGGCTTTATTTTAGTAAAAAATATGTATTAATATCACAGTGTATTTTATAAACCCACAGTAGGACAGTAGGTGTTATAAGAAACATAATTTTTTTTAAAATTTGACACAGTCACTGTTCTAAATAGTAGTCATTCCACACAGTGTGACTCTGCCAGGTACTATTCTGAGCACTGAGGATGCATCAGATGGACCACAATCTCTGCCTTATGGAACTTCCTTTTTAAAAATAATTTTTAAAGAAAACCAACCATTTCTGTTGAGATACAATTTACATACCATAAAATTCACTTTTTTAATCTCATTATTCAATAATTTTTAGTGTAGAGTTGTACAAACATCACCATAATTTATGTTTAAAACACTCCCATCACCCCAAAAGAAACTTCATACTGTTAACTAATGTAAAATCTAAAGTTCTCCCCAGCTGATTGAATGAACCCCCTCTTGGCCAAGGGGACCCCCAAAATACTCTAAAGCTGAGTTGCTGGCCGTGAGAAGGGAGGTCCAACAAGCCTCAGCACGGCCCCTCCCTTCTTGGAAATAACATTTGTAACTCATTAACGGGCCTAAGTCTATGCAAGGCAAAGCTGCAGCCACACCTGCAAGTCGTCAGTTTAATTAACAGATTACTGGAGTCTGGGTATATATCTGGTGGTTTGTCTCTAACTCACAGACTCCCTTATCTCTTTTTTTTTTTTTTTGCCATTTTTGGCTGGGGCTGGGTTTGAACCCACCACCTCCAGCATATGGGGCCGGCACCCTACCCTTTTGAGCCACAGGCGCTGCCCAGACTCCCTTATCTTAACTTAAAACATTCCAAACCTTTAGACAAAGTTTCATGTCTCTAACCAATTACAAATCAAAGAATCTAAACTCACCTATAACCTGTAAGCCCCTCCTCCTTCAAGATATCCCACTTTTTTAGGCTAAATGATGTATTGATTTATGATTTATGTGTAATTCCTGTCTCCCTGAAATGTATAAAACCAAACTGTAACCCAACAGTGAGTCCATGTGCTCAAGGCTTCTTGGGTATGGCTCTGGGCCAAGGTCCTCCTCAAATTTGGCTCAGAATAAACCTCTTTAAATTATGTTACAGAGTTTGACTTCTTTTTTGTTGACAATATTCATTAGCAGGTACTCCATATTACCCCTTCCCTAGCCCTATGTAACCACTTCTCTGTTTTGTTTGTATACATTTGCTGTTGTTGGGGCAAAGAAAAAACTTCTCATTTGTCTGCAGAAGATTCTCCAAAAAATCAACTCATAATAAAGCAGATTAATAAGAGAAAAGCTGTATAGATTTTATTGTTACCATACACACAGAATGATTGCCCAGTATCCCAAGGAGACCTAAATACTTATATGTCTTCATTTTAGAGAGGAGAGGGAGATGAGGAATATAGGTAATTTTGTTGCAGGGCAATAAGCAATTACTCAGAAGGATGAATAGATACTTGAGAGAAGGAATAGATGGGGGAAAACAGATTGACTTGCAAGTGATTCTCTTTGGAAATTAAATAGAAAGCAAATGAAAGTATAAAGGTCACTGGTAAAAGTAAATATATAAACAAAATACAGAATATTGCAATGTTGTAATAGTGGTGTATAAATCACATTTAATTCTGGTAGAGAATTAAAAATAAACTTTCAAAACTAAAAATTAACCTGAGAGATAGGCATTATTTTGAAAACATGCTGAGCCAGACCTGGCTGTATTCTTAATCTTTTTCTAGCAACAGATATTGAGGTAACAGGGAGGGAAAGGAAAGACAATTGTTCCTCCTAATGGAAAGTCATGGGAGCAGGAAAGTCAGGTGGGCATTTCCCACAGATCCTCTGGCTGTTGTGTAGGGGGTGACCCCGTTGGCAAGATGGCAGGCTGGGGACCAGTGGGGAGGTGGCAGGGCCTGAATTTCCCAGTGGAGATGACCACTGGGACAAGCAAGGGGCCACCTAGGAAGAGAGAATTGACTGGACAAGGATGGTGTGTGAGCCCAGCTCCCTGGTTTCTGGCCCAGGTGGGGCCCTTGGGAGAAGTTGGCAGAAGAAATGACGGTGACTGTCTAGGGCCTGTACCTGCAAGGTGCCTGTGGGCCTTGCTGGGCAGATGTTGAGAGTGCATCTCCAAGGGTAGCTTTGCCCCAGAGCAAGATTTTGAGGGGTCTTCCAGGGAGGGGCAGAGTCTGAGGCCAAGTCAGGGATACAGGGAGAAGATGTGGAGGAGATAGTGCCCATACTCGGAAGGTGAGCTCAGAAGACTGTGGGCTCCCTAGGTCTCACCCTACCCAGCCTGAGGCCTCCCTTTCCACCCTCCTGTCCTCTACCTTGATGCTAAGCCCACACGTGCCTCTGGATTTCCAGGGAGAAAGTCTCCTCAACTGATTCTGCCTGCTGGAGGCATTCTGTCTCCAGACCCACCATCTTTCACCCCTGGCAGGCCCGGATGGAGCCTCCTGCAGTGCCAGTCCCTCCTCCAAGAAGAGGCCACAGCCAAGGAAAGAGCCAGGCCTCCCCTGATCACTGCTCACCTCTCCCCATTCCCCATCAGTTCCAGACACACTCTGTGTTTAACATTTTGAGGAACTTCCGAGTTGTTTTCCAAAGTGGTTGCATCATTTTATAATACCACCAGCAATATATGAGGGTTCCAATTGCTCCACAGCCTTGCCAACATTTGTTATCCAACACTTGTTGTTGTATGTCTTTTTGATGATAGCCATCCTAGTGGTGGGAAGGGGATTCCACTGTGGTTTTGATTTGCATTTTTGGAAGGACTAATGATTTCAGGCATCTTTTTAATGTGTTAATTGGCCATCTGTATATCTTCTTTGGAGAAATATCTATTCAAGTCCTTTGTCCCTTTTTAAACTGGGTTATCATCATATTGGATTGTAAGTCTTCTTTATACATTCTGGACACGAGTCCTTTGTGAGATAAATAATTTGCAAATATTTTCTCTGATTTGGTGGCAGTGGTCTTTTAATTTTCTTGATGATCTGTTTGAAGCATGAATTATTTTAGACTTTTCTTATTTACTTACTTCCAAATTGTGGTAACATATACACAATATAAAATTTATTATCATACCTTTTTTTTTTTTTTTTTTGCAGTTTTTGGCTGGGGCTGGGTTTGAACCCACCACCTCCAGCATATGGGGCTGGTACTCCTTTGAGCCACAGGCACTGCCCTATTATCATACCCATTTTAAGTGTATAGTTCAATAGTGTTAAGTACATTCATATATTGTTGTGCAAATTTCCACCATCAATCTCCAGAACTTTTTCATCTCCCAAAAATTAAACTATATACCCATAAAATAACTGCTTATCTTCCCGTCTCTCTCCATTCTACTTTCTGTCTCTATGAATTTACCTGCTATAGGTATCACATCCAAGTGGAAGCCTTTAGTGACTAGCTTAGCTCCTTAAGTTTCAGCATGTTGTAGAATATGTCCTCACAATTTTCTTCCTTATTTTTTGAGACAGAGCCTCAAGCTGTCACCCTGGGTAGAGTGCTATGGCATCACAGCTCACAGCAACCTCCAACTCCTAGGCTCAAGTGATTCTCCTGCTTCTGCCTCCCAAGTAGTTGAGACTACAGGCACCTGCCACAACACCTGGCTATTTTTTGGTTGCAGCTGTCATTGTTGTTTGGCGGGCCCAGGCTGGATTTTAACCCGCCAGCTCAGGTGTATGTGGCTGGCGCCTTAGTGACGGCACTGAGCCGTCTACCTTTCTAAGGCTGAATATATTTCATTGTCTATATATGCCAACTTTTGTGTCTTCATTCATCCATTGATGAAAAAAATTTAATTTTAATAAACACCAGTTTTTTTTATTATATTGCTTATGCTTTTGGTATAATATCTAAAAGATCATTGCCTAACCCCAAATCATAAAAACTTACTCCTAAATTTTCTTCCAAGAGTTTCATTAAACTCTTACATTTAGGTCCATAATACATTTCAAGTTAATTTTTATATGTGTTGTGAATATGCAGTTGTCCCTGTGCCACTTATTGAAAAACACTATTCTTTCAGCCACTGAATTGTCTTGACACCATTGTTGAAAGTCAATTAACCACAAAAGTAAGATTCCATTTCTAAGCTCTCAATTCTGTCCTCTATTTTATCTTTGAATGAGCAATTTGATGTAGACCACAGTTTCCACAAATTTTCCTGATCAGAATCATGTCTAGTATTTATGAAAATGGAGGTCCTAAGATCTCTCCCCTGGTAATTCAGATTCATTAGGTTTGGGGTAAGGCTGGAACCTATTCTTCCTCCAATCTTCCCTGCTCAGTTGACAGCAGCACCTTTTACCCAGTTACTCAGGCCCCAAACTAGTATGTAGCCATAATAGTCATGAAACCATTCAGTCTCTTTTTCAAACTCATCCTTCTATGCTCTGCTCTGGCATTGGGGCTGGGGCTCTGCAAACTACATTTCTCCTTTGCCAGCTGATCTATATTAGGTTCTGACCATAGAAGGAATTGAGAGGGATACTGGAAAACTGGGGGAGAGAAAGACTTTGCCCCCATCCAGTGGATCTCTTGTGGGGTTTCTAACTGCCGACGGCACATGGGCATCACTCTAACAATGCTTATTCACCCTGGGGCAGCAATTCCTTCCCAATACTAGCAATTAAATCCAGTTGTCAGTTTTAAGAATATTTTTAGAAACAGCTTCATGAAACTGCCAAAGAAGATACCAGCACCAACCAGCCAGCACCCTCTCCTAGGATATCTGGGTTCCAAGCCCACAGGGCACTCCTCCAAGCTCAGAGACACCAACACCAACACTTCCTCATATAGCTAAGTTTAGCTTCACAGGGCTTCTCTTCTAAATTTGCAGATTTTAATAATCCCAATCTCTTCCCTTTATTCTATCAACCCTAGGCTTAGTAGCTGCTCTCTGTAGTTGTTTTTTCCACGATACTTTAGAGTTTGTTTTTATATTCTTCCAGTTACCTATATAACAAGCTAATAATTTTATGTATTAAATTATCTTTTTGGACTTCCACTACATAAAGGAGTAACTTGTTTTAGAATTTCTTATTGGACAAGAGGTGATCACAAGACTATGGTCCCTGAGCAAAAGGAAACCAAACAAGGAAAGCTCTATAATTGCCCCAGATTTCTGCATGCAGGTAATTCCCAACCATGGCACAGACAGGGAGGTAGACAGACTGCTAGACCCAAGTAGAATCCAGTGTGTTGTGCTGAGTTAAGGAGACAGAGACTACTGCTTGGACATCCTGATGCAACTGGAATTTGCAAAGCAGAGTACCATAGAGGAGAGAGATACATAAGAGAAATAAGTCCAAAAATACACATAATGGTCCTTTTTAGTTTTTGGCTGTACACTAATCTGAAGATCCATGAAGCCAGGCAAATGAACAATGTAAAATAAAATGAACAATTCTTGGGACTGGGAAATGTTCATGTTCTAATCAATCTAAGTAGAGAGAACTAGTTGAATACCTAAGACATTCAGTAGATAACCCAAAAAGGTCAAACTTTAATAGTAAGGCTAAATTATCTTAAAGTAAAGGCATTAATACATACACCCTAATAAAGTTTGTAAACAGACTTTGAAAGGATCAAACTTACCTGTAAGTAATTTAACTGGTCACCAAAACAAACTTTAGCTCTCTTTAAAGGAAGACGACACATCAAAAGAAAAAAATTAGTCAATAGAAACCATGTTACTCCAAATTCTCCAAGAAGCTGACACCAAACGAGATTAAGTATGCAAGGATTTTATTGGGAGAAACACTTATGTGCAAGAAAATGGGGACAGAGACAGGTAAGTCTTCACCTAGGGTCAGATGATATAAATCTAACCCTGAATGAAGGGAAGCAGAAGAGAGAGCGAGAAAGAGAAAGACAGAGAACAAATCCTCACTGAACTATAAAACAGCACTAAGTGGTCTAAAACATGTATAATTAGACCCAGAAGGCAAGATGGAGCTAGAACATATATGTAAAAAAATAATGGCTAAAATTTTTCCAAATTTGATGAAAACTATAAATCCACAGATCAAAGGAATACAATAATCCCAATCTGGAAACCAAACAGAAAACCACACCAAAACAAATCTGAATCAAATTGCTGAAAAACAGTGAAAAAGAGACAAGTGTAAAAGCAACCCCCAAAATTACATACAGAATAACAGAGATGAAAATTAAAAGAGGTTTGTTTGTTTGTTTTTGTCAGAGATCATGCAAATCAAAATACAAAGGTATGGCATCCTTAAAGTTCTGAAAGAAACTCTACCAAGCTATAATTCTATATCTAGTGAAAACATTTTTCAAAAAAAAAATTCAGAATAAAGATTTCTTTCAGATAGACAAAAACCTTAGAGACTGTCACCATCAGACCTAAACTACAAGAAATGTTTAAAGGAACTTTCACTCTAAGGAAAGAGAGTTTTTCTGAGTGTAGAAATAAGATACCAGATGAAAACTTGGGTCTATACAAGGAAAGAAGAGTGCCAAAAAATGGAAAATAAAGTGAGTAAATAAAAAGACTTTTTTCCTTGTTCTTACGCTTCTTTAAGCTTTCTCTGTTCCAGTAATTGGTGTGGTTTCTGCCTCCCAACTGAACTCTGACTGAAGCAGCAGTCCTCATCTTCTCTCATCTATCCCATCAGCTCAGAGGGCTTTGTGGACCACATCCTATCACTCACTCTCTTCTGATGGCTTCATTATTCTTAAAAAACTAACAAAACAAAAAGAGACTACTTGTCGACTGCTCACCGTAACTCAAGCACTGCTTTTCTCCCAGCATTATCCTCAAAGTCACCCTTCTTGCCCTCTCTAATGTGACCCCGGCAAGTTTTTCAACTTTATCTTTTTCTCCTGTCCACTGTCTGTCCTCCAAATCATGCCAGCCTTGTTGGGTTAGCTCCTCAAATACATCCAGTTTGTTCCTACTGCAGCATTCTTTTATACTTGCCAGTCCTCCCATGAAATCCCCTTCCCCCAGACATTGGCATAGTGACTGACTTTATTAGTAGGATCTTTGTTTCTGAGAATGTTTTCAACATTCTTATCAAAATCAGCAACCCATTTGTTTCTCCCTGCCCTCAACACCACCACCTTTCACTTTCTATTCTGTTACCCTGCTCAATGTTCTTCTAAACATCAGTATTGGACATTAAATTATTGGTTTATTTTTCTATTAGTTCTTTGGGTTCTCTAGAAGGCTGAATAATAGCTTCTTGAAGATGTTCACATCCTAATCCCTATTACCTGTGAATATATTCTTATATGACAAAAGGATTTTACAGATTAAATTAAGGATCTTCAGATGATATGGTTTTCATGGATTATTTAGGTGGGCCCAAGGTAATTCCAAGGATCTTGAGAGGAGGATCACACTCACCGAAGGTGATGTGTAGAGAGTAGAGGGTTAGAAGAAGACATGTATGTGGAAGACAGAGAAAGGAACCATGAGCCAAGGAATGCAAGTAGCTTCTAGAAGCCAGAAAAAGAAGGCAATTGAGTCTCTCCTGGAAACTTCAAAGGAAAACAGCACAGCCCATATACTTTAACTTTTACCCAGTGACACTAATTTTGGACTCTGACTTCCAAACCATAAGATAATAAATATGCATTGTTTTTAGCTCTAATGTTTGTGATAATTTGTTATAGCAACTATGGGTATAGCACAGATTCTCACTGTAGAACATAAGCCACATGAAAGGTCATTATCTTTCTTTATCTTATATTCTACATCTACTCCCACCAAATCAGTCACATCAGCTCTTCCTTTAGATTATATCCCAAATCCAACAATTTCTCAAGACCTCCAACAGTGAGACCATATTCCAAGCTGCCATTTCCTTTTACAGGGAGTATCCCGAGACCTCCTAATTTGTCTCCCTGCTTCTGCTCCTGATCCGTACAGTCTGTAGTTCACACGGCAACCAGACGGATCTTCTCTAAATGTAAGTCACGTCAAAGATGCCTGCTGCAAACCCCAAAGGCTATTTCTGTCACTCCAAGGAAAATCCAAATTACTTGCTGAGGCCCCAAGGTCATAATCTGGTCCTGGCCACAATCTGCCTCCTTGACCACATCCCCAGACATTCTACTGCTTGCTCTCCTAATAAGGTACTTCATGAATATTTGATGGATACATGACAGAACTGGTTTTCAGAGGAGAGGGAGACCCATGAGTGCCAAAAGAAGTCAGGGAAGGACCCAGGAAGAATTTTTAATACAGTAGAACCTCCATAGTTGACCACCTCTCTACACTGACCACCTCCTGTAGTTGACCTAATTTTCATAGACTGGACATGCACCACATGTACATATCAATAAGGTAGGTCTAGTTCCTTATGTTGACCAACTTTGAATGTTGACCAGTTTGTTACAGTCCCTTGGGTGGTCAACTTACAGAGGTTCCACTCTACATAGATAAGGGAAGAAAAAGAGAAAGGAACATTCTATACAATGAAAATGATCTGAACACAGGCATAATTTCAAAGGAAAACAATCCCAGCCCTGTGTATCCCACTGAATCATCTCAGCTCTTTGCAATTTGTTTCTGGCCCTTTAAGTTGTGATAAGATTAGAACCAACATAAAGGTGTGACAAGAATTGAATATGGCAAGTGTCCTATGTCATGATTTCTGAATGTTATGTTATTCTTTATGTTATACAACATCTGACAATTAAGTTCACAAACTCATTCCCAAAACGTACCATATACCTCTTCACTGAACATCACCTTTGACGTACTCCCCTTGGAAAGTTATGTACCAATGCCAGTGCCTAGTTCATCCCTCAAAGCAATTTGGGATCCTTTTTCTGGAATGGCCATCAAAGCTATTGTTGTATTATTCTTAATGTCTTGAACACCATCAATATGTCTTCCTTTTAATATTTCCTTTATCTTCAGATAAAGACAAAAGTCACTGGGGGCCAGATTCAGGAAGTAGGGAGGATGTTGCCATACAGTTATTTGTTTACTGACTAAAAACTCTCTCCCAGACTGTGCCATGTAAACTGTTACATTGTCATAATACAAGAGCCATGAATTGTTGACTAAGATTTTCAGTTAAGATTGGGTGGCACCTGTGGCTCAGTGAGTCAGGCACCAGTTCCATATATCGAGGGTGGTAGGTTCAAACCCTGCCCCGGTCAAAACTGCAACAAAAAAATGGCCAGGACTTGTGGTGGGCACCTGTGGTCCCATCTACTTGGGAGGCTGAGGCAAGAGAATCGCCTAAGCCCAAGAGCTGGAAGTTGCTGTGTTGCCACAGCACTCTACCAAGGGCAACAAAATGAAACTCTGTCTCAACAACAACAAAAGATTTTCCTTACTTATTTCTCTGTTGATGTTTACTTGGTCTGCCAGGGTTCTCAGAGTCAGCTGACAATTCTGACATACAATTTAATGGATTTCTTAAAGGTTTTCATCAGTTCTGCTCATTGATGGAAGCCCTGACATCTCTTCCTCAGCAGTGCTTTCTCTCCCCTCAGGAAAACATTTAATCAACTTGTACACTGTCATTCCTTCATGGCATTATCCCTATAAAATTGGACTGACATGTCCCTGATTTCACCTCCACTCTTGCCAAGTTCAACAGGAAATTTATAAACGTTTGTTAATTGCTCTAATTCAAGCTCCAACATTCTCACAATGGCACATAAAAACACACATCAATAATGAATGCCACTCAGCAAGATACCGCCCCATGTCAACATGAACACAGCTATAAAACACTGATATACTAAGGTTATGAAACCTTACCAAGTTGTTTGTATAGTGCTGCCAACATAAGTACATGGTGGCAAGTTCACAAACTCAATTGTCAGACTTCATATTTTATATGTTAATAAACATAAATGTTGTCACTAAACATAGGGTTTAACTGTTCTTTACAACTCAGTAAGATTATATTATATTAAAGTTGGTTGTGTACATATGTCACATCATCTAAGCTCCAAGATTATTGTGTCATATTCATTTTGCTGTACTTACAATATAGCAGAGTGTAACATACAGAGGGGAAGAGTTTGGTTTAATAAATGAACACAAAGCTTTTGATTCATTGAATCCCTACTTGTTTTACAGTCATATCACCAAAAAAAACACACTCGACACATATGTGCACATATATGCAAACACAAAACACCCCACTTCAAGATGTTCTGCTAAAGCATGTATTGTGACAAAACTTTGCAGGGGTGTCCAACCCTTTGGCTTCTCTGTGCCACACTGGAAGAAAAGTTGTCTTGGGCCACACATTAAATACACAAACATTAATGAAAGCTGATGAGCAAAGAAAAGACTCATACATAATTTTCATGATATCTGTCAACACAGATAAGCAAAAAAAAAAAAATCCTCACATAACCACATGTGGCCCGCAGGCTGCAGGTTGGATACCCCTGGAGCCTATTAGGAATTGTGGATGTGCTCCAACAGCAACATCAACCACATTGTTAGTAAGAAATCATCCTAGGCATAATTTATCACTTGATCTACAATAACTTTATCATGAGGAGAATATTATTGTTAATTTCATTCTACAGATAAGAAAACAGAAGCCAAACGAGGGTAAATGACTTATGTAAGATTGCAGGTAGTGCAAGTTCACTGGCAATTAATTGGTACAAGCAGGACTAGAACCTGGGACTGAGCTTTCATGTAGCCTCAGCTGATTCAGGTTTGATTAAGCATTTTGACCAGGTGCCACTGAAAGTTTCCCTGTCCCAGTTTCCACTAGGCTGTGTGGGATGCAATTGGCATGCTTATTAAAATGCAGATTTCTGGGCCACTTTCTCCACAATTTCAATTCAGTTGTACTGGCATGGGGCCTGGGACTTTGCCCTGACGAT
>NW_003852421.1:2944878-2955993 GCF_000181295.1 Otolemur garnettii | reverse complement strand
TTGCCCTGACGATTTAGATGCACATTATAGTTTGAGCATTCCTGCACTGCTCTGTGAATAGAGTGGGGATTTCTTCTTAATTCAACTAAATAGGTGGAAACAGCACCTTGGAGATGGCCATGAGTAAGCCTCACTTAGAAAACCTAAGACCAGAAAAATCAATTTGTGTGCCATCAGCAATCTCAGCTGAGCAGCTCTGCCAGAAGCCAGTTTAAACAAACTGCATCCTTATGGGAAAAGCCAAATAGTTTCAGAAAAGTTATCACTATCCCCTTTATCTACCTACTATTGACCATAAAGCACTAAAAGAAATCTTGGTTTTCCCAGCTTCCTCAGAGCAGAGGCCAGGGCTGAGCATTTATTAGTTGAGGTCTAGACAAGCACAGGGATGATGTCAATTGACATGAACACTTTTCTTGAGTGATCTAGGCCAAGTGGAGAATTTGGGGTAAAGAGTATAGGCTGTGGAGTCTTACTGACCCAAAATTTGTTTCCAGCTTCATGACCAACCAGCTGTAGAACCTTAAGCAAAGGATTGACCCTCTCAGACTCTCTTTCATTCTTCATAAGATGAGGATACTAATAGAACCTATTTTGTGAAGTAGTTGCGAGGATTAAATTTGAGAATGTCTGCAAAACACTCCTGTTATGCAGGAAGTGCTCAACAAATGTTTCCTTTGATTATCACAGTTACAGTCTTCATTCTTGTCTTTGCCTTAATTACCTAGTCAGCTTTGCCTGTTTGAAAAGTCACTGTTAGGATTTCATTTTTCCATTAGGGTTTCCATTAGGGTTTCAATAGTCCCCACAGAATACACAGAAGTAGCACTCTGTATTTTAGAATGACATGGTGGCCCTGTGATTCCTTTAATAGAAGCTACATAAGCAGGTAGGTTTCATTGGAACTTTATTACCATCACTGTATGAAACCATAGTGATATTTAATAGAGTAGGAGTCATTTTTGTTGATGTAAAGGCTGAACAAAACTGGGTCTTGTACTAGATATATATCCAGAAGACCAAAAATCATTTTATAACAAAGATATTTGCAGCAGAATATTTATTGCAGCCCAATTCATAATTGCTAAGTCATGGAAGAAGCCCAAGTGCCATTGACCCATAAATGGATTAATAAATTGTGGTATATGTACACCATGAAATATTATGTAGCCTTAAAAAATATGAAGCCTACCTCTTTCATGTTTACACAGATGGAGCTGGAACATATTCTTCTTAGCAAAGTATGTCAAGAATGGAATAAAAAGTATCCAGTGTACTCAGCCCTATTATGAAACCAATTTATAGGTCTCATATGAAAGCTATAACCGAATTATAGCCCAGGAAGAGGAGGAGGGAGGAAAGGGAGGAAAGGGAGGAGAGAAGCAGGGGAAGGATGGGTGGAGGGAGGGTAATTGGTGGGAACACACCTATTTTACAAGCGTACATGTTAAATTTACTAAGTGTAGAGTATAAATGTCTTACTACAATAACTAAGAAAATGCAGTGAAGGCTATATTAGCCAGTTTGATGAAAATATTTCAAATCGTGTATAAAACCAGCACACTGTACCCTGTGATTGCATTAATGTACACAGCTGTGATTTAATAAAAAGAAAACTGGGTCTTGGGTAAAATTTTTCAATAAATATTAAAAACACATTCCCTGACATTAGGGCACCCACTTTGATGTCCATTGAGAAATTAGAGAGGTTGTCTCTATCAACCTATGTCACTGGCCTTAGCTCTTAGCTGTGGTGCTAAGATTCTTCACACTGTGGAGCTTGAGATTCTTCACACTGAATTGTCACTTGCCAGATGTCTCATAAAAATAAAATAATGATTATATGAAGAAACTTAAGACCTTATTGGTCTTTTTTAATGGGCACCAAAGTCCTTTCAGCCACTGCCATCTTTATTAGGGACAATTATATGAGATGTGAACTGAGTGGCCCCACAGTGGCACTGTGGGAAAAGTACAGGCTCTGAAATCCAGCTCTACTTGTCCTTACCTGCATGAGTATGGGCAATGCACTTCATTTCTTAGCATTTTAGTTTCTTCATCTGTAAATTTGATGAATGACTATCATGAGCTTACACATTACATAACAGCATTTGCTGTCATTACTGGAGGAGTGATACCTGCTGGTATCAGGCACCATCCAATCTCAGGACAGGGAAATTACTGCAGCTGCTTCTAAGGGAAGGCAATGTAATACACTTGAAGGGCTAGAGGAATTAATCTCAGCACACAGCCAGGAACCTTTGAGTTCAAGAGCATGTGGCCTAAGCAGAGGTACAAAAACCAGGAAGCTAGTGCTGCCACAACAGGAGGCCAAGGACTGCACAGTGCTGAGTGGGCTACCCCAGCCACCGGAATGCCTTTCAGTATCCACGGAGACAAGGCCAGACAGGCTACAGCAGATGCCACCCTGGTATGTGACTCACTCACAAAGCTGCTATGTGAGCAAAAAAATGGCTCCTGCCTCATTTTGCCTTTTGGACCTGCTGGCATGTGTGTGGCAGCCAGCTTCTGTGATGACCTCAATGAACCCTGCTTCCTGATGTTCCCACCCTGGTGTAGGCTCCTCCCACGTGGCACCAGGGATGGCCTATGTGAGCAACAGAATACCCCACAAGTGATGATGTGTCACTTAACAAGATTAGACTACAAAACACACAATGACTTAAATCTTAGTCATTTCTCATGCTCTCTTTCCCTCTCAGGTCTTTTGCTCTGAGGGAACCAGTTGCCTTGCCTTGAGGACACTCAGGCGGTCCTGTGGAAAAGCCCACGTGTGGAGAACTGAGGCCTCCTGCCAACAACCGTGTGAGTGAGTGTGGAGGCAGCTCCTCCGGCTGACGGCCGACGGCAGCCTCGTGAGAGGCGCTGAGCCAGCACCACCAGCTACGCAGTTCCCAGACTCCTGACCCTCAGCACTCGGAGGAAGATAAAATGTTTACGGCATTAAGCTGCTAAGTTCCAGAGTAATTTGTTACTCAGCAATACACAAACAACACAGCATCTAACTGGGCTGGATTAAATCCACCCCCCAGCCCCAACCAGCAGGCCTAGGAGGCACTGTTTTTAGCCTTCCAGCTCTGCAGCACAGAGAAACACACGAGGAGGGGGTGCTGGAGGCTGAATGGTCCAACCCACAGAACGTGCCACACCATTTTATACCAAGCAGGCTGACGTGATAGCATTTTTAAGGAGCAAGGGATCTGACAACCAACGTATTTCAGAGAACTCCACCATGCCAGAACTTCATCCACCTTTATTCACTGTCACAAATCAAACCCTTCTTTTATTATGATCGCTGGCATCCACCAGTAGTTATTGGTTTTCCCCTAATTACAGAGACAGAACAGAATTCTTCCTGTATCCAAAAAGCTTTTACTCAGAGTGTCGCAGGATTCTCCACTAAGCAGAGCCCACTCCTCTGGGGCTTACAATGAAGCGCAAATACTACAGCAACAAATAAACCCAGGGAAGGTGCAGGTTGGGATGACAAGCCCCATCTGGAGACCAGGAACAGACCAGTTTGAACGGATCCACTTTGGCTGATGTTGAATGGCTGATGAGCACACAGTCTGAGCAACCTTCTGCCAACACTGCCTGCCTCCTACCTGATGTGAGAGAGAAGCTCCAAGGCTCTGTATTACCGTTATTAAGTTGGAAGTTGTTTTCCTTGGCGGGTCTCAAAAATGTGTTGGGGAAAAGTCCGAAGCTTTATAAGAGCTAGTGCATTGTCTTTGCAGGGTCCACACCAGGAGGGAGTACGTGAAGCAGGAGCTAGTTGCAGAGACACACATTTGTGCCTTTGTTATACAAAAGCCATATGGACCATTTCACAGAGCAGAACAGTGAGTCCCTAGAACCAGGACCACAGCTTGGGAGGCCAATGAAGAGCTTCGCACAGAGGTAGTGAGGCAGGTGATTATCGGAGGGCAAATGGAAAATGTAGAGATAATGAATACCTTTTCCCAGAGAAGTTATAGGCTTATATAGAAGGGGCAAGAGACTGAGAAAACATCCCTGAGTAGATGCTGTCCACAAGTGAAAATCCTGAACAACAAACGATGTATTCAGTGACTTTGCAAGAGTTAAGCAGGGTGATGAGCACATTTACTTTGTACTTAGGATTTGTATTATTTTTAACATGTAGTAATACAAGAGGGATTTATTTTTGTTTTTATAAAGAACTATATGTTTTTGGAAAAGTAAATGTAAATAAATATTAATTTCTAGCTTTTTTAGATTACTTTATGCGTCAAGAAAGCTTAACCTCCAAATGCACTGAACACAGGTATCAGTTGCCCAAGTGGCCACTGCACTATCTCTAACTTGTGTGTGTTCTAATTCCATT
This sequence comes from Otolemur garnettii, assembly GCF_000181295.1. NCBI lineage: Eukaryota > Metazoa > Chordata > Mammalia > Primates > Galagidae > Otolemur > Otolemur garnettii. The sequence continues at coordinate 2,951,627 of NW_003852421.1, read as the reverse complement.
CAATCCACACACATGAAGTCTAAACAAACTCTTAGACTCAGCGTTTAGAACTTTTGTGCATCAGCTGGTGAACAAACGTTTTAAGACATTCTGTGCTGTGGCTCTGCCTGCCTGTTCAATTTCTGCAGTGTTACCATGTCTAGGTTTTGCACGGGACAATTTTATTGTACTCAAACCCCAATTCTGTTCTAAATCTTATGGGATGTGGAAAAATGATAATTTTTGGCTTTCTAAACTTAATATGTTTAATAGGAAGATGCAAACTGCTGCATGACACAAAAGCAGTGAATCCTGATCTCTAATCAGACAATTATTGTGCTCAATCTGATTGATTCTTCATTCAATTTGAAGTCAAAGAACAATACTGGAGAATGGTATTAAAAGACAATGTATAAAAAGCAAATGTAGTTGGGGAATTTGTAATTTTTTGATATCAGGGGAAAAAACATGATTTATAAAGTATAGCATTGTTAGGCTCTCAGAGAAACACAGGGATATGTTATACATATACGAATTCTGGGAACCAAAAGGCAGACAACTCTCCTGGGACAGTTTATTCACTGCCATGGCATAAATTGAGCTCCCCTGATCCCATGCATTTTTTTCTCTCTCTTTCTCTCTCTGTCTCTATCCTTTTCTTCCCTTTTAAAAAATGGAAAACATCTACTGCATTGATTACACACATACTTATAGATAGATGTAGATGTAGATATTAACATAGACATTGACATACATGTACACATACATGTGCATGAAGTCATCTGCTCACCTCTGCCCTTTCCAACTTGGGAAGTTACTTAATTGATGAAATTTGGGGAGCTGTTTGGTAACAGAACAATGTAGTCTGTGGGCTGGAATAGAGAAATTATATTGCAAGCATGGTCCAGAACAAAGCTTGTGTCCAAGGTGGAGTGCCTTCTTCTCTTTCTTGGCTCAGTAAGAGAACGCATTTACATGCATGAGTTCCCCAAGCATTTGAAAGAAAACTGAAAAGAATAAATCTTTCAGAAATTCTAGAGGTTTTAGAGGCTGGCATGGCCTGTCCTCTTCCTAGCTCCCATTAGTTCTTATTTTAATGATAAAAGAAACTTAGTGTTTTTGCCCTTTGCTGCAGAATTTTTTGCTGTGGTAATCTTGATTAAGGGAAGGATGCTATATACAAATGGCTTAATGCACAAAGATGTACGTAGTGACCTCATTTATGATGGCCAACAATGATGAGAAGAGTAAACAACCTAAGAGCCTCCAATAGAGTCATAACCAAGAAAACTACAATACTTAACGAATCACCTGTGTTTATTTTAGGTTCTTTTGGTTCTAAGATAAGCTCAAAATGGTAGGGGCAGTGAAGCTGTATTGAAATGTTCCTAGAGTGAAAAGGAGGGCATGACAAAGAACAGGAAGTGGGGTTTGGCCAATCCCAGGAGAAGGGGCGTTTGTCCAAGGCAGTTTTGGGGATCCTCACTGTACTGTTCTGTCACTCGTACGCTTCAGCAACTGTTATCTCTCTCTCTCTCTCTCTCTCTCTCTCTCTTTCTCTCTCTCTCTCTGTCCATTCTCAGCTTGCTCAACAAAACTGACCTCCTCATCTGCCACCTAGAACCTCTTCTCTCTACCTCACAGCTTCAGTTTTCTATTATAGTTTTAAACTATTTATGCTATTCATGGTTTTTGATTCCTTCTGACTTTGATTTCCATGACCCCTCATGATGCCCCTGGTAGTTCATTTAAACTTGAACTCTCACGGGTGAATGACAGATCTTATGTTTCCATTTAACATTTCTAAAAAGGGAAGTTGACCAGTCCAGCAAATAGTCATTGCTACTATTAGGCATGAGCTTCAAGGTGCCAGGATTTACTGTTGGGTGCTGCTAAGCCTATGGGTTGCTTTCCCTCATGTGAGCAGTGAGCCATCCGTAGGGAGGGATGGGTTATTATGTTAAAGAAACATCACTCAATTTAGGATGTCTCTTCAAAATGAACTATGGGTGAGCATCTTCCCTTAGAAGGGACTCTAGGCCTAGGCAGGTGCCATAATTGACATCTCTAGTGTCAAATTTGATATAGTACCACAAAAGCATAACAATTGCCACATGTGTCCATGTGTACTTCTAGTAGGGAGTAAATTAGGGCAACTTTTCAAGAAGACAATTTGGCAATATATATCAAATGACTTGAATGTTTGTACAGTTTACCCAATAATTCTGCATCTAATGTTTTTTCAAAAGGAAATAATCAGAAATAAACACAAAGATCTGCATATAAGGATCTTCACCAGAGAATTATTTGTATTAGAACAAGTGTTCAAAAAAGAGACTAATTAAGCTGTGCAATATGTATGTGATAGAACATTATACAGGTATTTAAAATGATGGCACATGGTACAAATATGTAATATTTCAGAGGAGCATTTGAGGCACAAAGCAAGAAGAGTAGATTGAAATGATAATATTTAGAAACTTAGAAAATACTTCACAATTTTATTTGTAAACACATCTGCAGTAAAACCAGAAAGCTATGCAACAAAATTTTAGTTGTGGTTATTTCTAAAGGGAAAGGTGATGGATGATTTTTCTAAAATTTTCTCCTAAGACTAGCTATTATTTTTATCAGAAACAATTTACCTATAACATGAATGTTTACAAAGTTTGTGATAACATTCATTTCATAACATTAAATCAAAACGAGAATACAAAATTAAACATTGTACATGTTTACAACTATATCAAAAATGTGGAGAAAAATTACAGAAGCACATTTCACGGTGGAAATGTCTATTTCTGGGTGTATCTCTGTAGGCTACAATCTGAGCCTACATGTGAGTTTTTCTTCTTTCTACATTGCTGTATTTTCCATGACTTTCTGAAATGGGTATATGTTAATTTACATCTTTGGGGGGGGCACTTAAAAAAACTTGAGGATCACAGAGATTGAAAGATTTATCAAAGGCCACAGCTGTTAGTGGACAGGCTGGGATGAGATGCCAGGTAATCTGATTGGGGGTAGTAGATACAGCTGCCTTTAAGGGTCAAAGTGCCTAAGCTGAAAACAGCCTCCTTGCTTAAGTTTACACACCCATTCCAGGGTGGCTCATATCTACGGCCGGTGAATTATAAAGAATTCCAGTTGGGATCACGCTAAAGGATGCTTCTAATTCTACAGCTCCTGGAAGGGTCACCTGAGGCCGGAGTTGGAGCTAAATCTATCACAGCTTGACTTCTTCCTCTGCCCAATTCTACTTTCTTCCTCTCCCTTCCACAGGTATGGCTCCCCAGAGCTCTCTCTAATAAATGTTCTGTACGATAATCTCCAACTCAGAGTCTACTTCCCAGGGAACCCAACATGTGACAGCTGGTGCCAGATGTGGTCTGAACAAATAGACACTAAGATATTGGCATACTGGAGCTGCTCACCTGCCACCAGAATGATGAAAACCCCATTGCTAGTAGGAAGTGGAGGCCAGACAGCCCTGACCTGAGCAAGAAGGACAATTGTCAGAATATCCCCTAGTGGGAAGTTGCAATGCAGCAGGCCTTTGAGAACTCTGAGGGAAATCACCACTATAAGGACAACAGAAGGGGGTGGTTACTGCTGATGTTGACTGACAGCTGCAAAAAGGTAATGAGAAGCTGAGCATGATTAGCCAGCAATTAAAAACCAGATTAGAAAGCCAGAATTTTTTGGTGGCCGCTTATGAGGCTTTTTTCTTCTGCTGGGGGAGGTGGTGGAGGCGGCCGCAGCGCAGCGAATTATTCTTCTGAGGAGGAGTGTTTTTTCAGGGGTTGTTGTTTTTTCAACGCAGCCCTGCTGTTGTGGGGCGGCGGCGGTCTTGTTGGAAAAAAAAATGGTACCCACATGATGCTGATGTCTGAGAGGAAGCTGCTGAAGATCTTGAAAGCCCAGCTTCTGCTGACCCCTCTAAGGCTGCAGAAGGGCACCCTTCCCACAATCCCTCACTGGAAGATAGCACAGAGGCCTTCCCTGCCATATGACAGGTGCTGCTCAGGATCCAGCCCACCTCCCCAGCCAGCCACAGCCCTAAATCTAGGGTTAAGTCACAACATAACCCAACCAGGACCACACTAGGCATGAAAGGGAGGAAAGGGACTGTCTCCAAAGGAGCTTGAGGACCCAACAAGTGGTGCAGCAGGACAGGAAGGGCACACATAGACTACATCCTGAAGGCACTGAACCAGGTGGGTGGATGTGAGATTTGATCAAGGACATGTTACCAATTTGGGCACATTCTCCCTGGCTTTGGGATGGAGCAACTGGATGAGAGCCCTGGGAGGTGGTGTGGGCGTGCTACAAGGATGGCCCCAAATAGCATGGGGAAAATGATAGGTGCACTGAGTGAGGGGGATATGTCAGAATTTTAGTGGCATATGGCGGGAGAAGGGATGAATGGCTCAGAGGAGTGTGCATGCTCAAGCGGATACACTCCATGAGGCTGGAAACCCCAGCAGAGGTGTGTGTTCCAGGGAGGCCCACGGGATGCACCACGTACCATGCACTAGGGAATGAGCTAGTGAGAGGGTGGTGGAGCGGAAGTTGGCTGGTAGCTCTGCAGGAAATGCTGCCCCAGGACTAGCAGCAGGGATTAGAGGACTCCAAAGCAACAGAGGCCACCACAGTACCACAGCACCATAAGAAGCCCAGTGGCGCAATTATCACAGCAAGAAGCTGGGGGCCTGACCCACAGGGAGTTAAGGGAAGAGTAAATAAAACACCATTCCCCAAGGGGCAAATAAATGGGCAGCTAGTGAGGATATCATTCCATCAAAGAAATCAAGAGTAGATGAACCGGCTGAGAGCTGTTCCCCAATAAATGGTCCTTTGCTCAGTGTCCAGACCTGATCCAGGATTTGGATCCAGAATCCATGAACTGAAGGAGAGTCCACTTTCCTTGGAGGAGGGCATGAGGGAAGGAGAGAAGTCCCTGCAACACTGTGGCAAGTACACATGGAAATGATTCACCCAGTCTTCCCCAGAGGGACAGATACCTGGATAACTACACACTGAGAAAGGCAAATGGCCAAACATTTTGAAGACTCCTGGAGTCAGTCTAAGCTAACATCATAGAGACACGTAGCAATGCCATGCCCTCACCTTAGATTTGAAACATACAGGACCATACAGACAAATTTGCAGATGGCCCAGCACCCACTCTGGGTTCTTGGCTACCATAATGGAAAAGCTGAGCGGAAGCCTCTGAACATCCAGCCCCTCCCCCAGTAAATAGGGGCTGGCAAACTTCTGGACAGGGCCAGAGAGCAGAGATTTTAGGTTTTTTGAGCCAAGAAGCAATGTTCTCTACTCCTCAGCAATCGTTCCACCACCCCTCACAAAGGTTAATTATCTTTTTTTACATTTGAAAATGTAAAAACCATTAGTTCACAGACTGCAAAATCAAACAGCAGGCTAGTGAGACCTTGGTACAGTGTCTGTCAAGTTCCACCATCTTTAAAGCTCAACTGGAATGCCCTAGTGCAGTGTGAATTCCCTCAGGAGGCACAAGGGAAATGCATTTTCCTTTGGATCAAGAAGTCTCTAAGACGCTGGATTGTATAATCCTTGACACATCTAGTTCCAAGCAGAATAAACTTAGATCAAAGGTTTTAAGCTCCTCCATTAAACTGCATGCAAAGTTCTGTGGCGTGTGTCTGTGCGTGTGTGCTCATGCATTGCTTTTTTTTATACATTCAAAGGCTCTCTAACAACCACAGGTGTGGGACACCATGTCTGACCACAGCCCAGGCCCCAAACCCGCAGACTAGAGGATTAACACTGCCTGCTTCCCCAGTGAGAAGTCACCATCAATAAGAGCCCTCTGGGCTGCCACCAGCTCTGGATGGGCTTTGGGTGTGCAAGAGATGCAGGGGGAAAGCTGCCCCAATCGATAGGCTACGGTTCAATAACTCATTTTGCTGCTGAGGCAGTAAAATAAATAAATAAGAACCTGGCTGGAAGTTGAAACCGTCCATGTTCAGTGCTTCTCAGAGCCCAGGTTGATGGGCTCTAATAGCTTCGGTCGGCACAGAACACAGGCAGACTGTCCCAGCAGTGTGCCCTCTGTTTCCTAGGCAACCAAACTTGAAATAAGATGATGGCTCAAACTGGGTACCAAATCAATTTGTTGGAGGTCCAAATGTGGGGAAGGCAAACTTCACATAAAGCCACAGACTGTAGCATCCCCAGTGATGACCATGTCAGCTCGTGTGTATCTATTGCTCATTTACCTTCCACCCCACATCACCAGCCCCTTCTTTGCAACCCCAGAGCTACATATATATTCACAAGTTCCAATTGTGCTGTTATGATCAATAGGATGCTTCTTTCCAGGCTGCCTGTCAGGTGAGGATCAGATGCGAAGAGCCAGGGAAAGATGTGCATGGGCAAAGCTCTTTTGTGTTACACAACTTAGCGGTGGGGCTCTGCCTAAAGCAAAGATCTGAGAACTGCTGTGCAAATCTGGAGTGTGAAGAGATTGTTCCAGGGCTTTCTCCCTAGGGAAGAAAATTCTCAAGTACCACACTGGGCCAACCAGCAATTCTTAGCCTTTACATGGCTTCAGTCTCAAGGAATTCATACCTATTCCCACCGGGAGCCCATCAAGGGGCAGGGTGGATATAGGGAAGAACTTCCCCTGGTGTCTTCCTCCACTCTAATCCCAACACTCATCATGCTAGATTGTAATTGCCTGATAATTTCTCTGTGCCATCTGTTTGGCAATGAACTTAGTAAGTGAA
>NW_003852421.1:2942885-2944714 GCF_000181295.1 Otolemur garnettii | reverse complement strand
CACAGTGCTCTGAGTAAGAAACATTCCCCCCAAGGCCTGACACATAACTGACACTCAATCAATGCTTGTCAATTAGGCTTCATTGATTACCAGGCAAAATAATCTGCCATTATTTTAGACATGGTTGTGGGTTTCCACCTTTTCTATTGTCAATTTAATAATTCAAGACACTTTAATTGAGTGTATCAGTCAGGATAGGCAGGCATCTGCAAACTTTCTCTGACAGGGCCAAATCCTACAATTTGCCTCTTCCCAAGGCATGAGTATTTGTCACAACTATTCATTGCTGTCATTTCAGTATGAAAGCAGAGTAGACAATATGTAAGTGAATGGATGTGGCTGTGTTCCAATGAAATGTTACATTATTTACAAAAATGGCTGAAAGATCTAATTTTGCCCATGGGCCATCGTTTGCCCGTCCAGATACTGAGCTAGACCCTAGGAACAAAAACCACCAGTCTCAGAGGCTGGACACACTGAAAGGTTATTTCTCTCTCATGCAATGTGTCCAACATGGGTTGATGATGAGGATGGGGGCTTTGCTTCATGAAATTACTACCTCATCTATGATAGCACTATTTCTATGTGAGACTTCAGTGTCCCCCGGGCAGGAGAGGGGAGGGCCATTGAGTCAAGCACTGGAAAATAAATGCCTTAGCCCAGAAGGGACAACATCCTTCTGCTCTCATGTCCTGGTCTAGAACTTATCACCTACCCATGCCTCCTTTTAAGGGTGTGGAAAATCACAATCCAAAATTAGAAGACAACTGAAGATTGGTCTACCACACTGAGCGTTAGTCATGAGCAAAATGCTGGATCAAGAGATGAAAGTAGCTAAGAGGATGCTCTTTCCTATAGGCATCCAGTCTGTGGCCAAGACCAACACAGCTGCAGAAGGAGCAAGGCAAGGCAGGGTGGTAGGAGAGCAGGGTCTGCACTCCCCTTAGTTCGAAACTCCACAGCCAATCCTAAGCATGATGATAAAGACAAGCACACAGAACATGGCAAGGATATGGGGCAAGCACCCAAATTCTTTGCACTTTCAACAAGCAGTGCAGACCCAGATGACTTGTGATACAACAGCCATGCCTTCAGACTATTTCTAGACTGAGGGATGTGGGCCTCCTGGGGACGGTGGGAGAAGGGGCAGGGAGGAGGAAGCAAACACAGCCTTCCTACAGGCAAAGTAGTGATGTAAATTTGAAAAATGAAATAATTACTTGGAAAATGTGAAAGGCTATCAAGAACAGACATTCGGCTCAAGCAGATTTTATTCCATATCAGCAATAAACACTCGTAGCTTATCATTTTGAACATCCAAGTGTGACTTTGGGAGGGAAATCCTAGTCAAAGTCACTCATGCCATACCATGCCCCCATCTAACCCTGCCTCCAAGCCACGGTGTGGCACGAGGGCCCCCAGCCAGACCAGTTGCACAACTTGCGGGTCAGAAGTTGGCACAGGGCTTAGAAGAATGGTTTACCTGCTTAATGAAACAATCCATTTTTTCATTTCCCAAGAATACTTACCTTCTCCCCAGAGACTGCCAAGAATTAATTAATACTAAATGCTTGTCAGGCCCTTTGCCAATATTAAGGATTTGTTTAATCTGAAAGGCCACAGTAAGCACAAATAGAAGAGTTTCCCTTTATTTTATAAGCACTCTATCTGACAACAAGCAAAGTGACCCTGCCATGTGGGAAACGCAAGAGAGGCCTTCCTACACAAGAGTGCCATGTGGGGGCAGGGAATACGTGGGAAATTTCTGTGCCTTCCTCATAACATTCACTTGTTCTATGAACCTAAAACTGCTCTTAAAAATAAAATCT
>NW_003852421.1:2939049-2942297 GCF_000181295.1 Otolemur garnettii | reverse complement strand
GTAGGTGTGGTCCCACCAACTACTCTCCTCCACCCATCCTCTCTATTCCCCTTCCCTTCCCTGCTGTGTTTTGTCCAAATTCCTGAGCCAGAGAACTTGATAAAATGGTGAGCATGATAAAATGGTCACTTGATGTCACCAGGGTTGGGGTGGTTTGTTACACACCAATAGTAACTTAAACAAGAAGATTGCATAGAGTAGTGATTAATAGCAGGTTTCAGAACCCATCTGACTGACTCCCCCACTTAGCATCTCTGAAACCTGGTACAAGCCATTTCATCTCCTTTACCTCTCCACTTTTCTCATTGCCAAATTGTACCCATTGGGGTTACTGAGAACATTAAGCATCTTAGGAAGTACTAAGAACACCGCCTAGTACCCAGTGAGCACTCCATAAGACAGAGTCTCCCTCTATTGCCCTGGGTAGAATAGCTCACAGCAAACCAGGCACGGCTGCAGAGAGGAGAGGGACGCAATGGACAAAACAGACAGAAATCCTTCCTCAGGGAGCTTGTATGATAGTGGGAAATAAAGGCCACAAAACAGTACATTTCTTATATAAGTGCAATATGTAGTGCATGGAAGGGGGGTGCAGGACTGTGAAGAGATATGAATCAAGGCAGGAGGATGGCGAATGTGTGGGGAGGAACCTGGGGACGAGCTAGAAACTGTTAAATAGGGAAGTCAGGAAAAAATCTCATTGAGAACGTGACATTCAAGTAAAAACTTCAAGGAGGCAAAGGAATAAGCCGTGCAGACTTCTGGGGGAAAGGGTGTTCTGGAGTGTTCTAGAAAGAAGGAATAGCAAGTATGTGGCCTTAAGACTAGAACATATTCAAAGAATGGCAAAGAAGCCACTGGGACTGATATGGAGTGAGCACAGGGAACTGAGAATTAAGTAGAGGGCAGCCAGATGACATGGGGACTTGAGGATCCCACAGTGAGGACTTCAGGGTTCATGTTGAGCAAGGGGCGCCAGAGGGGACTTAAGAGTGAAAAGATCTGACCCAGGTCAGGAGATCCCTGGATACTATGCTGAAGAGAGACATCAAGGAACAAGGTCAGACAGGAGATCTGTTAGGAAGACCTTACAATATTCCCAGCATGACATAACGGTGCCTGGGACCAGGGCTGAAGCAGTGGCTCGCCTCTGGCTCTGTAGTGGAGGCAGAGACAGTGGGATTTGCTGCCATGTTGAATACAGGATGTGGTGAAGGCCAGAAGTCAAGAGGAATCAGCCGTTCTGAATGCTGCACAGGAGAAAATGCAACGACGTGGTAAAATATTCAGAATATATCTCTAAGTGAAAAAGCCTGTTACAAAACAGTGTTTTTAAAATGAGTCTATGTTTAGAAAGCAAAATACATATGTTGGTAGACAAATACAAAAGGCCTAAAGACTATCAACTGAACTGTGGAGAGTGGTTATACGTGGTTTTTATTTTGCGTATATTTGATTTTTACTTTTACCAACATGAATAATAGACATTGCTTATTAACTAAGAAAACTAAAACAAATCACTTAAATTTTGCCTCCCCCCATCTTCCTAACCCTGGGTCTGTTAAGATAGGGTCCTCTTTGAGGGTTTCTTCTATTTTCCTGATGGTGCTTATGGCTACTTATGACTTTAGTGCTCCAAGGAATTAAGACAATGAACAATGAGACATCCTTGTTCATTTCTCACAAGCAATGCCATGAGGTCCGTGCCTCATGAACTCGAGGAAAGCAGATACATGAAAAAGTTTTAAAGGTAAAATACCATAGGGTCCTATTGAAGTTTTTGGTTGGCATCAGATTGTTATACATAAACGAAGTGCCCAGCCCAGTATCAAGAGTAATCATGGACACCAATCAGAAGCGTAACTGTGCCTTGCTGCTGAGGACCTGTCTCTTGCTTTGTTAAGAAAGGCAAGACACGTGTGTGTGGAAAAATAAAGGAATATATTGTACTATGGCTCAGGCAATCAGTGTTACATGTGAGTGGAGAAAAGATGAGAGAGAGTGCTGAGGTATTTGTGGACAGCTGACTGGAGGTTGGGTGAGGGGACCCTAAAGGAAGAGATGGGAGGGATGAGGGTAGACACAGAAAAGAGAGGAGGACATTTTAGGTTAAATGAAGAGCTTGTGTCTTCCTACAGCTATTCAGTAAATGATGATAGCTTCTTTGGAGAAATCCTCTAAGGAACACTCAACCTTCCTTTTAATATGAGGTCCCATTACTTCTAGTACTTAGAAGCCATTCACACAGTTCTCCTTGTCCATGGAAATTTTCCTGTCTTTCGAAGTTAGTATTATTTAATTAATTCTTCTCTTCTTCTAAATGAACAGTTAAAAATGAAACCTTTAAATTATGTGCATGATATTTATGGGTTTAAGAAATGGATTTCTTTAGCACACAAATAATTTTAACATTGTCAATTTTACACTTAATGACTAAATAAACGACTCCCGCTTTGGGTTTGGTAAATATTTCTCTCTCTATTATCATTTATCCTCTTATGGGAGCCATAGACTGCACCATAATCTCAGCATAGAGAATTGTTTCATTTTATGCAATATTTAGTAGAAACTTTCTACAACATCCTGTAGGGAAGATAATAGATTTCTTTCCTTTTCTAGAAAGACTGTGCTCCTAGTACAGTCATAAAATGAGCGTTTTATACACTCTGGACCTGGGTCTACCCAAGTTCTGAACTTGTGTGGATATAGAAATAGGCACAAGGACAATTCTCTGCCGTTCTGTAAATTTTCAGGCTCTTTGTCATCACCTTCTTCGTAGAAGAGAAGCATCTGTTGTGTGAGACCGAACACTGGCACCCCTGCAAGTCTGTGTGGAAGCCTCTGTTTGCAAGTCAGCAGGGAAAACTGAGTCTGTGACCAGTGACCTGGAAGGGGTGACACAGCTCATGGAGACATCAAGTTTATGTTTTTCTGTCGGTGCCAACAGCATCATCTACAACAGGAGATGCAATTCGTGGAGTGTCAGAGTTAGTGCCAGTACCAGAGAAGTGGGCTGTTCGGTATGCCCTGGAGGGCAGGCAGGGACTCTGTTACCCATGTCAAAGTGCAAGTGTTAAGAAGGTTTGACCTCCCCCTGCACCACACAATCACTCTCTCCAGGCTTTTCCCTCTTTGGAAGTTTTCTCAGAGTGCCTGTCATCATTTTCATTAGTCACGTTTCTCCAGAAAAATAAAACAAGAGGCTATATAGAGAAAAATGCAAGAGGAGATTTATTATGGGATTGGCT
>NW_003852421.1:2933351-2937842 GCF_000181295.1 Otolemur garnettii | reverse complement strand
CATGCCTATGGTTCATCTTATAAGGGTACATGTGAATCTTTCTAAATGTAGAATATAAATGTCTTAACACAATAACTAAGAAAATGACATGAAGGCAACGTTAACCAGTTTGATGAAAATATTTCAAACTGTATATAAAAACAGCACACAGTACCCCATGACTGTATCAATGTACACAGCTATGATTTAATTAAAAAAAAAAAAAGGTCTGAGAACCACGGAACCAGTGGAGTTAATCCCAGTCTGAGGTAAAGGCCTGACAGGTTGAGAGGTGTTGATGTAAGTCCTAGAGGCTGAAGGCTGGAGAACCAGAAGCTTCAATGTCTAAGAATGGAAGATGGATGTACCAGTTCAAGAAAAGAGAGAAAGACTCCACCATTCCTTCATATTTTTGTTCTGTTCAGGTCCTCAATGGATTGGGTGATATGTGGCCACATTGAAGACGGCAGGGCAGATCTTCTTTACTCAGGCTGTCAAGTAAGGTGTTGATCTTCCAGAAACACGCTCACAGATGCACTTGGAAATAATATTTCACCAGCTATTTGGGCATGATTTAGCCCATTTGAATTGATACACAAAATTAACTATCACATCACCGAATTTGCTTGGTATTTATTTTGCTTAATGTCTGCCTCCCTTTCAAGTGCAAGCTCCATGAGTGCAAGGATTGTTGACTATTCTATACAGTGTAGTTCCCCCAGTTACTAGTGTACCGTCTGTCACAAAACGAATAGTGAAGAGTGAGTGGATTGTCACCCAGGGCCTAAAACAGCACTTAGAACCTTAGGCACTTAATAAATAATTGCTGGATGAATGAGATTTTATACATTTTATCTCATTTAATTCTACATGATAGATATCAGTATCTCAATTTTATAAACAAGGAAACTGAGTCTCAAAGGGGTTCTGTAGTTTGCTCAGCATCATGTGCATGGTTAACAGTGGGGACAGGTGGCAATAGTTATATTCTAGTGTCTTATGATTATGACAGGCTGAGCAGGATTGTTTAATGTGGAATTTAGAAATATCCATTGAGAACATATAGCTTTACTGATATCTATATGTACATTTAATTACAGCTTATAAACACAGCCTAGATTTTAAAAAATCTAATCTAGGGTACATATGAACCTTTCTAAATGTAGAATATAAATGTCTTAACACAATAACTAAGAAAAAGACATAAAGGCTATGTTAACCAGTTGGATGAAAGTACTTCAAATTGTATACAGAAACAGTACACTCTACCCCATGATAGTATTAATATACACTGCTATGACTTTATAAACATAAATAAATAAAAAAATAAAATGGGAGTTCCAAAGGAGTTCTGAAAAAAAAATCTAATCTAAGATCTAGTTCAGGTTGTCTTCTGTTATTACCCATTTAGCCTCAGATTACTTCTGCATCATCAGATGAATTCAACAAATATTTATTGGTCATCTATTATGTGTCAAGCATGCTTCTATATACCTCAGAATGTACACTGGTGAACAGAAAACCATCCTGTCTTTGTGAGTTTTATAATCTTGCAACACATATGAGAAATGAGTACATTGCCTGTTACATTCTGTTATGTTAGAAGAATGATGGTGATTATGTTAGAAGGTGATGAGTGACTGGGGGTGGGGAGCTGAGCAGGTTAAAGGAAGCCAAGAGCAAAGGAGACATCATACTGAGCCTAGAAGGATGTGAAAAAATGAGCCAAGCAGACAAAAGAGTTCTAGGCCTTAAGAATGGCCAAGGCAAAGGCCTAGGGCCATAGTGGGCCTGGATGTGGGAGGATGGCAGGAGGCCAATGAAGCTGCAATGGAGTGACGGAGGGACCAGAAGTGAGAGGCAGGGTCAGGAAGTCAATGGAGCCAATTCTGCAGGACAATGTCAACCCTTTGGCTTTTATCCTGAGACAGATGGGAAGCCACTGGAAGGTTTTAAGCAGAACAATGACATGATTAACTTTACTCTCAGAAGGAAAATTCCAGTAGCCGTGTTGAAAATAGACTTCAGGTGACAAAGCTGGTATCAGGAAGATGAGGCAGGAGGCACTTCAGTGACCCAGACAAGAGAAGATGGGGGCTCCAATTAGAAGGGGAGCAGTGAAGGTGGCAAACAGCCATCCAGGTTCTGTTCTCTAGTACATCAATTATTTCTTCCTTCAATACTGCTATCCCTGCAGCACCTTCTGTCTCTCAGTTAAGTTTTATCGGTCAGTGCATGCATCTCAAGTGTACAGCTTAATGAAGGTTCAAATTGAACATACCCACCACACAGATGAGAATTCCCACAGCCTTACTTGTGCCTCCCCCCAGTCAAAACCTCCTTTGCCTCTGCAGGTAAATGGCATCTAATGCCAGAGATTATTAGTTTTCTTTTTTTTTTTTTTTTTTAATTTAGGTAAGTAATAGGACTATACAGGCTATTTTATGCACGGCTCATGTTTTTTCCCCAATGACTTCAGAGTCTGCAGCAATAGTTTGCTCATTTCATCATATTTTCAGCCATGTTATCCATCGTTTATTTTCTTTATGATCAATGAATTATTTTAAAATCAATAACAAATTCCAAGATCTGTCACCTGTGGGTCTCTCTGTATTGCCTATTTTTTCTCTTTGGGCTGAACACACTGGCATCACATGTGAAAAACTGTAATGGTTCTGTATGATGCTTCTTCCTCCCGAAAAGATTTGTTTGTATTTCTTGCAAATAAAGTTGAGGCAGAGCACCTTCATCTCATCTACAAATGAGCTGATTGGGGACATGTCTTCAGCTTCAGAGAGTTGGTCCATTTCCAATTCATCCTTACTCTGGGATTCTGCCTTGAGAGTCCTTCCTTATCAGCAGTCCTCAAATCCAAAGTCTTGTCTTCTTAGAACTATGAGACTCTTGAAATCTCTGTTTAGCTTCTCCACCTCATTGCCACCACTTTCTGCTTATCTCCTCAGCATTCCTGCTGCAAATAAATTGACAAATATCTCAAGTAGTTATTGTTATGTTATATTAGAAGATGACTAAAAAGTACAGGTAGGAATATATTCTGATATTCTATAGCATATAGGGTGACTACAGTGAATGATAGATAGATTCAAGTAGCTAAAAAGGTATTGAATGTCCCCAAAACAAAGAAATGATAAAGTTTGAAATGATGGATGTGCTCATTAACCTGATCTGATCGCTATGCATTGTATGTATCAAACATCTCTATGTGCCCTGTGGATATGTACAATTATTACTTAGTCAGTTTAAGAATTAAGTTTAAAAAAATAAAGATTAGGGGATAATGGTTTAGGTGGCTACTGGTCAGTGTGGAAAAGGTAGTCGGTGCAACCATCCAGGTTCTATTTTCTAATACGCCAATTATTTCTACCTTCAGAAGGTATAATGGAGGGAGAATAGTGGGGAAAAGGTGACTACAATGTTATACAACTGTGTAAAATACCATGTGAAAATCAGTCTTTCAGCTATATAATGAAATGCTCGATTGTGCAATGGCAATATGACCATGTTATTCAAGATTAAAGAGAAATGAAAGATTAGATTTCTGCTTCTGACTGTGATGATCTACCTTGTATCAGAGAAGTAGACAAGTCCCTTTACTAAAAGTTAACTAGAACAGCTCAGTGAGATATAAAAACACCCTTGGAGGTATAAATAGATACCAAGGCATTAGGGCTAGAGGGGCCAACATCCCACAGAGAGGGGGAAATTGTTGATGTGAGCAGAGCATCCCTCAGTGCTCGAGGCATTTAATGATGCCTAAGATGGCATCAGGTCTAGAAGTGTGGCATAGAGCAGTAAGCCTCAACTAAGAGGCAGAGAAATTGAGCAAAGTCCCCAGAATTTCACAGGATTGTGGAGAAGAAAATTAGGTTTCAATGCCACTGTACCAATTAAAACACAAGAAGCCAAGATCCTAGAACAGAAAGAAGCACAGAGAGCTGTTACTTTGTATCCTTTAACCCCATCTCCCCTCACCTCTATCCTTCTGAGCCTCTAGTATCCTCAGATCTTCTGATCATTATTCCTAATCTTTTCTTTTTTTTTTTTTTATAGACAAGGTGTCACCTGTTGTCCAGGCTACAGTGCATAGTTTGTCATCATAGCTCACAGCAACCTCAGCTCCTGGGCACAAACTCCTGCCTCACCCTCCTGAGTAGCTGGGACTACAGATGGGCACCACCATGCCCCACTAATTTTTTTATGTTTTTGTGGAGACAGGGTCTCGCTCTTACTCAGGCTTGTCTCAAACTTCCAGCCTCAAGCAATCCTCCCACCTTAGCCTCCCAAAGTGGGGAGGATTACTGGCATGAGGCACCACACCCAGCCTAATTCACTAATCTTAACCATCAAATCATATCCCTCTTTTCTTTAAATGAAGGGTCATTCTGACCTGCTGCCACCAGAGGAAACTGACTCTCCCCCCTAAAAGAAGCTTACATACCACCCCCTCTGTCCATCATAATGGAGGACACACTGGCAGAAACTTACAGAATC
>NW_003852421.1:2931908-2933040 GCF_000181295.1 Otolemur garnettii | reverse complement strand
TGCAAATGCAGTTAATAGCTTGGCCAGTTGGTCGGGGCTTGGGAAGATGGGAGGCAGAGATCTGGGAAGAAACATATAGAGACACCATTGGAAGTGGCCACAAAATGTGAAGATCTTTGTGTCTCACACTGATGCCACTAGAGAGGACTCAGCACAGAGGGACACTCAGCACACTCGCTCACCAGGTAGCGGGATGTCAATCATCCTCTGTGCCCTTGAATGGAAAGGCCATCGTGGCAGGGAAGGTGGCTATGCACAGGCTCATCAGCATGGACTCCCTTTCACCAGGGCATTTAGTAATAAACTTATTTGGTAAATAAAATAAACAAATTCATTTCATTAGACCACCTCTACTAGAATGCTGCCAGAACTGGGCACTATTCTGAGATGAGTTTGCCTTCCCTTCTCTGCTGCAGTGTCTCTGAGGGCACCACTACCCACAGAGGTGCAGGGCGCTGCAGGTGCAGAGGTCCTGCAGACATCATCGGGTGGTGGAACCTGTTTTATAAGGAAGGAGGTTCAATAGTGAGGACAAGACCACTGGATGCACTGTCCTACCATGTACCATACCACGTGGAAGAGCCTGCCTGACAGATGCTGGCCAGGCCTCTTCAAGGCTCAGCTAAGCTACCTGTAGGACAACAGCCCATGGGGTAGAAGTCCTGTCCTCTAAGATGTAGGATGTGTATTGCACCAATGACTACTGCATGAAACTGTGTCCCTGATGGCTAGAATATACGAGTGTGTGAACTAAGGGCCGGAAGAAGGATTAACTCCTCTCACCATCACTCTGTGTCTTAGGGTATCTGAACTTCTCTTTCCTGCAATTAATCACGCTGTGCTATTAGAGGTCTCATCCTCCTAGGACAGAAGTACTTCCACTAGAAAAAACAACAATGGTTCTGCTCAATCTAAAGCCATGAGGGCCATCGGGTCATTTTGAACTCAAGCTCACAGACCAGCAGGGAAAGGAGGGAAAGGGGCATTACCACACTGGCAAGGCTATCCGCTTCATGGTTATGAGCAGCTATGGTAGCTGCTCCATAACAGAGGCAGAAGGGAGTCATGTGTAGCAGGGTCTTCCCTGGGACCTCTCTTGATGTCCCAAGCTCAGGAATAAATGGACTGACAA
>NW_003852421.1:2922813-2931867 GCF_000181295.1 Otolemur garnettii | reverse complement strand
CCAGGTAAAATCCTGATCACTTAGGAGGCCCTAAGAGGGGGGGAAGTCTAGAAAGCATGCTGGGGAAGGAAGATGGGGCACTAACCACACTCTCAGAACAACCAGCTGTACCAGCTGGCACTTTATCTTGGGACATGTACCTTTAAGAATGTGGAACCTACTGTCACCTCAAAGATTTACCAACAGAGTGGACTTGTGTAGGGCATATGCAGATCTAAGTAGTGCCAGGGTAGACCTTGATAGATGCTTGTGAAGCCCCAAACCACATTGTGCCCTTTGACCTCCTCTGATTTCAGCAATAGCTGTAGCGGGGAGTGCCATGCAAACTCCCAAGCAAGGAGATTCTGCTTTCTGCTTCAGAGTCTTCTCAGAACACCCATAAGCCCATTTGGCCCATGCACAACACAGCCCAGAAGTGCAGGGGTGCTGCCCCACCACGGGAAGTCCTCTAGCAGTGGGGACTTCAAATGAACACCAAGAAGCTCCCCATACACTTGTCAGTGGTCCCAGTATGATCAAGCCCCCTCTGCTCATAGTAGCATCTCAATGATGCACCATTCTGATACTGTCTCCTCCTTCCCTATTCCGCCCTCTCTGCTGTCTCACTCCAACCCCCTGGATTTTGTTTCCATTAAAAGTAACCACTCCCAAGCCCTTTCCTTGGGCTCTGCTCCCAGGGCTTCACAAACTAAGGCAATAGCTGCACCTCCAAAATAGAGACTACTTGTTAATATCTGCTATAATACAGATAGGCTAGATTCCATCCAGAGTCAGAGGAGAATAATTCAGAATATAAAGTGAATGTGGGTATATGTATGGGGGAATGGGATGTCATAACCTCACACTTACCAAGTGAAGTTCACTCAGCAAGCCAGCAAGATAGGTTTTTAGAGCTGACAATGTGAGGGATAATATACAAAAGCTTAGGCAGGCATAGGGAGTCTTGAGAACATGTGCCTGCATCACCTGGGGTGTGTACACACACACACACACACCAGAGTATAAGAGAAATCACTACATCCATATAGAGACACCTGTTTATTTGGACCACAGAAACATTCTCAAGGCATCCTTGTGGAAGGTAGCCTCGTTACAAGCTAAAGACTCAAGTGAAAAAGCTTCTGAAGTGAATAAACCTACATACATATGTGGTAACTGCAAAATAGAGGGTGGAATAAGTCTTTTTTCTCATATATAGAGAGAGGGAATTTGCATATGTTGATCACATGTGCTGTTGGCCACACTTTTAAGAACAATGCATATTCCTTGAGAAATATCAAGAGTTCTGTAAAACATGATTTGAAAACCTAGCTAACCCATCCCCTTTCTTCTAGAAATTTCACTACTCAGTAATCTCTGGTGGACAGGACCCATCCACTTCGCTAAAATATCCCCGAGGAGACTAGAGCAGAATTCCCTGTGAAGATACAGCAGTGCTGCACCAGTTTGACACACACACACACAATACCACCTTGATGCTTTCCCACCACAGCTCAGTCCTCATTCATCTTGTCCTACTCTCTGTGCAACTGTAAAAAGTTGCTATCATTCTATGTTTTACATACCTTGAGGTAGTTTATGATTAATGAGAATTAAAAGAAGTTGAGAATACATAAAGAAATTCTTACTTGCAGTGAGTTTTCATTCAATTTGTGTTTGTCTCCTGAGTAAACATACAGACTATGCTATAATTATTTTCTCATTGTTAGAGGTGGAACTGTGCCCTCCCCCTGCCCAGAAAGAGATGGTGAAATCTTAACCCCCAGTACTTCAGAATTTGACTTTATTTGGAAATAGGGTGGTTGCAGAAGTATAGTTAAATTAAGATGAGGTCATACTGGAGTAGGATAGACCCTAATTCAATGTAGCTTTTGTCCTTATGAGAAGATGGCCATATGAAGACAGAGACACACACAAGCAGAAAACCATGTGACAGGAGAAGCAGGGATTGGAGTTGTGCACTTGCAAGCTGAGAAATGTCAAGGTTGCCAACAAGCCACCAGAAGCTAGTAGAGGTAAAGAAGAATCCCCCTTCAGGTTTTAGAGACCTCGATTTTGGACTTCTGGCCTCCAGAACTATGAGAAAGTAAATTTTTGTTGTTTTAAGCAATCCAGTTTGGGCTACTTTTGTTATGGCAGCTGTAAGAAACTAATACATTAACATAAATGATCTCTCTTTAATCAAGTACCTAAGAAATATTGATCAGTAAAAAAAGTGTCTCTCCGTCTTTTACCCACTTTCTGCTTTGTTGAGAGACTTTGAAAATTTCTTCATTAAGAGGTTATTTTCAGGAATAGTAATATAAGTATCAACTTTAGAAACATTTAATTATAAGTTACAAATGGGCAGCCATGCTTCCCAAACGATCTATGCTACATTCATCTGGGATTCAAAGATGAACTGAATGAACTCACTACGTCTGCTGGTCCTAATGGATGAACAATTCTAAGAATAGCAGTGCATTTTTCTGAAATTAAAATGATCACTAAAGCTGGGTGACAGAATGCCTTTATGTGGGGCTTCCATAGGCATGGCTATGCTAGATTTAATTAAGGAGTTTTATTTGCATCAATAAATTATAATTCAAGGCAAAATAAAAGTTATTCAATTTGTTCACACTCAATTTCTTTTAGGTGTACAATTAGTGGTTTAAGTATATTGCAAAATAATTCAGCCAAGAAATCAATTTTAGCACCTACAAGAAAGCCAAACCAGGCTATAATTATAATCTTCCAAATGCTAATTGCATACAGTTTTGGATGGGAGATATACATATGTATATATATCATCTTACTGTTTACCACCAAAAAATTATACTTGCATAAAACATGGGAAAATCATCTACATTATTTATGACTCTCAAAGGTTAGGCTGCTCCTTTTAAAGCTCCTTTAAGATTGGCCCATATTAGTGATTAATTGTCTTCCTAAGCTGTATTTGTACCTTTTATTCTTCTTGTGCTATCAGAAGCTAAAATGCATTGAGGTGGAGAACCCCATAGTAAGAGGCAGCAGATTCCAGAGATCAGAAAGGAACTAGGACCTCAGGAGTGAGCCCGGGTTTGGGCGGGAGGGGGTTAGCGTTGCTTCGCTATTCAGTGTAGTTTCCTTGGCTAGACAGCCAATTTTCAGTGTTGTCATCCATAAGAGAAAAGGTTAGGAGTTGAGAGATGAGCAATTACTGGAATAATTGACATAAACTGTGTTTGTTTCTTAGAATGAAATTAGATCAATGCTCCAGGCAGGTCATGAGGTGACCACACTTGATAAAGAACAGTGAGAAGTAAGACAACATTCAGCAGGTGACTCTGAGTGTTTTGTTGGCCTCTAGAGTAATCTGTATCTCAAAATTCTAGGTAAATCACTGGGAGCAAGTTAATAATGCAAATCAGTACACGTTTGAGTTGGATTTTGTCCTGTTGACAACACTCTGTCACTCTCTGCCACAACCACACTCGATATGACAATGATGCCCTGTGTTTGTATGTCAGACCATGGTTCGTGAAGGCCCAACACATGTATCTCTCCCTGAGAGGCAGATTTGCAGGTGATTATCACTGTTTCAGAGTTGAAGAGGAAACCGATTGAACTGAAGAAGAAGGCAAGGATTGGAGCAAGTGGGTGATTCATTCAAGGCCCCACAGCTACTCTAGCACCACATTTAGATATTATACATACTTGACATTTGCATTTCACAAGCAATGGTGACTCCTGCAATAAACAAATGCATTATTTTCTTTATTGCAAAGAGTTGTTTTGAATATCATTCACTGTACCATACAGTGTCTTCTTCCCTGGACTGTCCAGAGAAATTTCTTAATGTCTTAGCACCACAGTGAACTGTTTCCCTGGGCATTGGAGCAGTTACCTGTTCACACAGCTCATTGTCCCTCTGAAGAAATGGATGTGTGCTCTTCTGGGTCACCTTTACATTTAATGATGACACATACACATTTCTCCAAGGTGCCCAGGGTTTAAAGGGAAGACTAAGGATTTATTCAGAGATAAAGATGACAGAGGCACATAAAATAGGTAATAGTGAGGAGAATGAAAATGTGTTAGCTTCCCGCACGCTGATCATTGCTTGGCTCACCCATAAAGACTTCATGCAACTTTTGCACTAAGTTTGAGGAGAGATGATGATGAATACTGTGTGCCCAGAAGAAGGAACATTGAGCAGTTTGGAAAGAATTCTTATGTAAAGCTGTTGATGGAACTGGGAAGTGTTTTAGTATAAATCGGAAAACATAATACCTGCATTCTCTTATGGGTCTCCAGTGGATAAAAAGGCTGGAGAAGTACTTTAGTAGATGCACAGGGCATTGTGAGAATATTGGGGGGAAAATTGCCAGGAAGGAAAGTTTACCCTAATTTAAGAAAAAGTGTTCTAACAATTAGACAAATAGTGGTCAAGGTGTCCCGTGGAACTTTCCATCCTTGGCTGGAAATTTAAAAACCATGACTGAATGTTTGTCAAAAAAACCCCACCACCTGAGGGTTTCAACCAGGTGGCTCCAAGGTCAAAATATTGACGATCTTAAGGATACATTCTGCTTGGCTCTCTGGTTTTATTATTCTTTGGTGTTTGCTAGACTGCTCCACAGATTTATAAAGGTAGAACTGATGTATAATAAACCACATATGTTTAACGTATACCATTTGATACTCTTGGACATAGGCATATATACCATCACCATCTGTCAAGGCAATAGATATAACCACGACCTCCAAAACTTTCCTCGTGTTCCTTTGGTTTGCATGAGATAAGAACATTTAACATGAGATCTACCCTCTTAACAATTTTTTAAGTTCCTAATATAGTACTATTGACTATAACCACCACGCTATACAGCAGATCTCTAGAACTAACTCATCGGACATAACAAAAACTTTATACCAATTGAATACCAATTCCCATTTCCCTACCCCCAGCCCTGCCCCTGGTGACTCTATTCCCTACTTCTGTGAGTTTGACTATTTAAGGTTCCTCCTAGGAGTGGAATCATGCGGTGTTTGTCCTTCTGTGACTGGCTCACATTCCCAGCACATTGTCCTTATGATTCATTCATGTTGTCACATACTGCAGATGTGACATCTCTGTTAAGGCTGGATACTATTTCATCATATGTGTGTACCACATTTTCTTTATTCATCCATCACTGGAAATTCAGGTTGTTTCTATTTCTTGACAATTATGAATAGTATTACAATGAGCATGGGAGGGCAGATAGCAATTCAAGATCCTGACTTCAGTTTGGGGAGGGATGCGTATGGCCAGAAGTGAAATTATTGGATCATAAGGGTAGTTCAATATATTTCTAATTCTTTTAAGGATATGCTATACTGTTTTCCACAGTAGCTGTACCATTTTGCCTTCCCCCTAACAGTGTGGAAGGGTTCCGATTCCTCCAAATCCTCACAGCTGATTGCTTCTTGTTTCCCTGCACAGCCACCCTCTATCCACCCTCAGTGAGCCCCAGTTCATCTTTAGTGAGCAGCTTCATTTTGGGAGCTGTGTCTTATCTTTATATCTTTACAGCACCACTCTCTCCTGGAGGAGCCTAAGGCAAATCTTTCTTAGCGGCTCTTCCCGCCTTGTATAATTTTCTATAATCCAACTGCTAGGGATTTGTCCTAGGTCAAATGTAGTTGATTCACTTAAAACAAGAATGTACGTGGAGCTGAGGCTTTTTTCCCCACATACGCTCCATATTAAATAATTATAAACAGAAATGTGTGTGGGGTCAGAACAGGTGCACATAAGAAAGCTCTGAATAAGCACTAGGGCTGCAGGCCCTCACTTGAGAGCTCACTGAGCCCTTCCCACATGTTCAGCATAGGGGTCAACAGAGGAAAAACAGAATGTGGCCCCTGCCCACAGTGACACCAATCACAGCTCCGCAAATAATGCCAGAGATTGCAACAGAACAAAAGTAGATAATATATGCTAAAGAGCTAAATTGAATATTCCCATAAACAGATGGGAAAAAATGTGGGCTGGATGGCAGGAGTGTTGGGTGATTCACACATAACTGGTCGAGCAAACATACCCACTGGGGCCTATTAATGAACAAATGTCAACATATAGTGAGATCTCTATTGGCTCTAAACTCACTGCAATCTTGGCCGACATTTTGATAAATGGTTTGGATAAGAAGAGGGACAGTATAATTGATCAAATCTGTGAGGTCATGCAACTGGAAATGATAGTAAATACATTGGATAACAGAATCAGAGTCCTAGAAACCTATGGGCAGTCCCAGACCAGTGCTGTACTTACCACACCTGTGGGGGGCCTTTTAGGGGAGTTCTCTCTCATTCAAAGGAGGATTTTAGAGCAGAGCAGATTCTGGGAAAAGTGACCAGGAAAATATACCTGAGACCCATATAACTGAGGAGAGGCTATGCAACCCAGCCTCAGGAAGACAGCCCAAGATTTCCTGATCGTCATTTTCATACATTTAAAAGAAGAGATAAGAAACAAGACTTCAGTTTATTTGATGTTATTCTGCAAAGCTTGAACCAAAATAAGACACAGATTTTGACTGTATAATATAAGCCATTCAAAGGGAAAGAAAGGGACATTGATTCATTACCTATCCAGGGCCAGAAACCATACTTAGCATTTCATATCATCCTGCCAACAAACAAATAAGATATGAAATATTATCCTATTTTACATAGTATTCCATGTATCTATTGCTGAATAACAAACTACTAGAAAACTTAGTAGCCTGAAACAACAATCTATTATTCTTATAACTCATTGTTTTGTGGGCTAGGAATATTGACAGGGCAGAGAGAAAAGAGTTGGTCTCTGCTCCGTGCTTGAACGGCAGGGGCTGTTGAGGCAGCTTCCTCTCCTTCCCTATCCAGTCTCTTCATCTGTGCGTGTCTTCGCAACATGGTGGCTTCTGGATAGGAGAACTTCTTACCCAGTGGCTCAGGGCTTCAAAAGCATAAGGCACATGCTGCCACTCCTCTTAGGTCTAGGTGGAATCAGGAGACCATGACTTCCTCTGTGCTCCACTGGTTGGGGTAGTCGTAGGTCTAGCCCACATTCAGGGAGAGAGAATGAAAAGGGCAATAAAGAACTTATGGCCATCTTCAATCCATCACATAGACAAGGAAGTACGAGAAGGTAGGACATGGCTCAGCCAGGACTCAAACTATACACGACCAGTTATCATTTCCTTCCCCCCTCTCTTTACTCTCAGGAATGAATCTGTGTGCATGGGGTTCAAGGGTCTCCTCTAAGATGACCTTAAGCTGTGTGGTTTCAACTTTAGCCTTGCTTCCAAGCTCCAGACCTTTACCTCCAAATGGGAATTGCTTAGCAGGATGAGAGAAAAATTCAGAATTTATGAATGGAGATGGGTTCTGTCTCTGTCCCAAACTAGGCAAACCAGCAGCACCAAATACCCACTAAGTTACACTGGCTCAGAAGCTCATGGTGACTCCTGTCCCAACTCTCGCAGTCATTTCCTGTGTCTGGCCGGTCACCAAGGCCTGTAGATTTTCAACCACAATGGTCTGCAAGGCTGCTCAAAGATCTGACCACCCTGCCTCTCCAGCCTCCCTCTGGCCACTCCCCCCACCACAATCACACTGACTGCTGCTCCTCCAAAGCCATCTCCTCAGAGGGACCACCCTGTCAATCATTACCTGATAGTGCTATATCTGTTTATTTTTCTATGTACTTACTGTCTGTACCTCCCACTAGAACAGTACTATTCAATAGAAATATAATTTGAGTCATGCATGTAATTTTACATTTTATAAAAGCCACACTTAAAAGGGCAAAAAGAAACCCATAAAATTAATTTCATGAATTTACTTTATTTAATCCAAGATATCCAGGATACCATCATTTCAACATTTAATCAATATGAAAAATCATTCATGAGAAACTTTTATATTTTGGCTTAATTTTGAAATCTGATGTATAGTTTGCACACTTCTCACACTGGCCACTTTTCAATGGCTCAGTAGGCACATTTGCTGGTGGCTAGCCTCTTAGCACAGACCTAAAGTAGAAGTTCCACGGGGACATGGACTTCATCTTCCTTGCTCATCTCTGTCTTCATGGTGCCCTGAACAGAGCGTAGCCCTTAGCAAATATTTGCCATTATGATGTCTATCATACTATTTGTCCCCCCCCCCCAACATTTTTGAGATATAGTAAGGTAAATAAGTCCAGGACCTATTTACCTTACATATTTGTACCCCTTGACCAACATCTCCCCACTCCCCTTACCCCCAGCCCCTAGAAACTATTCTTCTACTCTTTGTTTTAATAATTTTGACATTTTTAGATTCAATGTATAAATGACATCATGGAGCATGTGCCTTTCTGAGCCTGGCTTATTTCACTTAGCATAACATCTTACAGGTTCATGTTGGCACAAATAGCAGCATTTTCTTCTTTTTAAAGGCCAAATAATATTCCATTGCATATAGACCACATTTTCCTTGTGCATTCATCAGTCCATGGAATTTATGTTGTCTCCCTATCTTGACTATTATGAATAAAGCTGCAGTGAACATGGGGGGGGGGCAGATTATCTCTTCAAGATACAGATTTCATTTCCTTTGGTCATATACCTACCAACATGATTTCAGGATCATATAGTAGTTCTATATTTTTTTAGAAACCTCCCTATTATTTTCCATAGGATGTAAAGCTATCCCAATTTACAGTCCCATCAACAGTGTATAAGGATCCCTGTTCTCCATATCCTCATCAACACTTTTTATGTCTGGTCTTTTTGATAATAGCCATACTACCAGGCGTGAAGAGATACCTCACTGTGTTTTTGATTTGCATTTCCCTGATGATTAGTGACATTGAGCACCTTTTCATAGCCCTGTTGGCCATTTCTATGTCTTCTTTTGAGACACTTCTATTTGGTCTGTTATTCATCTTTTTGAATTTTTTAAAATATGTTTTAATCAAGACAGGGTCCCCCTATATTGTCCAAGTTGATCTCAAACTCCTAGACTCAAGCAATCCTCCTCCCTCAGCCTCTCAAGCAGATAGGCTCATAGTATACA
>NW_003852421.1:2915969-2922636 GCF_000181295.1 Otolemur garnettii | reverse complement strand
ATTTTTCATTTGTATTTATATAGATTTAAGGGGTACAGGTGCGGATTTGTTAGATGTGTATATTGCATAGTGGTGAAGTCTGGACTTTTTGTGTAACCCTCACCTGATTAGTGTACACAGTACCCAGCAGGTGATTTTCTCATCCCGGCCAACGTCTGCTATTCCACTGTTTACGTCTATGTGCACTCGTTATGTTGCTCCCACTTACGAGGGACAACATGTGGCATTTGCATTTTTGAGTTTTTTCACTTGAGGTAATGCCCTCCAGTTCCATCCAAATTTCTGCAAAAGACATGATTTCTTTCTTTTTTATGTCTGGGTAGAATTCCATGCTATATAGATCCTGTTTGCCTTCTCTAGTCACCAGCTGATGGACATTTAGGTTGATTCCCTGTCTTTGCTACTGTGAATGTGTTGCAATAAATATGAGTACAGTGTTGTTTTGATAGAAGCAGCTTTTTAATTTGATGCAGTTTCATTTCTTTCTCTTTGCTTGTATCGCCCATGCTTTGGTGTCATATTAAAAAAAAAAAATTGCCCAGACCAATGTCATAGAGATTTTCCCCTGTGTTTTGTTTTAGGAGTTTTATAGTTTGGAGCCTAAGGTTGAAGGTTTTTTGAGTTGATCTTTGTGTGTGGTGTAAGATAAGAATATCATTTTCTTGCATGTGGCTATCCAGTTTCCAACAGCATTTATTAAGAAGACTACCTTTTTCCTATTACTCATTATTCTGTAACTTTGTTGAAGTTTAGTTGATCATATATATTTGAGTAAATTTCTGAGCTTTCTATTCTGTTCCATTGGTCTATGTACCTGTCGTTATGCCATTACCATGCTGTTTGGATTACTATGCATAGTAATCTATTTTGAAAGCCTCCAGCTTTGCCCTTCTTGCTCGAGACTGCTTTGTCTATTAAGGGTCTTTTGTGGTTCCATATGTATTTTAGAATTGTTTTTTCTATTTGTGTAAAGAATGCCATTTGGGATTTTGATAAAGATCGCTTTGTATCTACAAGTCACTTTGGGCAGTATGGCCATTTTAACAATATTAATTCTTTCAATCAGTATGGACACGTTCCCATTTATCTGTATCTTCTTTAACTTCCTTCATCAATGTTTTATAATTTTCAGTGTACAAGTCTTTCATCTCTTTGGTTAAGTTTATTCCTAAGTATTCTATTCTTTTTGTTGCTATTGTGAAAGGAATTGTTTTCTGGATTTCCTTTTCAGGTAGTTCATTATTTGTGCGTAGAGATGCAACTGATTTTTATACGTTGATTTTGTATTCTCTAAGTTTACTGTATTTGTATATTAGTCCTAACATGTTTTGTGTTGTTGTCGAGATTTTAGGGTTTTCTATGTATAGGACCATGTTACCTGCAAATAAAGATAATTTCTCTTCTTCCTTTCCAACTTCTTTGTCTTCTATTTCTTTCTCTTGTCTAATTGTTTGGCTATGACTTCAAGTACTATGTTGAATAGAAGTGATGAGAGTGGGCATCCATGCCTCGTACCAGATCTTAGAGGGAAAACTTCCAGTTTCTGCCCATAGAGTATGATGTTGGCTGCTATCCCGGGGTTCTTTCGCATTCTGCTCTAGTTCTCCTTCTGCCACTGAGTCAAATGACCCAGTCCTCAGAACTCTTTTTTAAATGTCCATAAAATTTGTCATCTGTAACCTTCATTTTACGTGTCTTTTATGTCATTGTATATTGTTCTGTAAGAGAAATGTAAAATCTGGGAAGGCCTGGGCTGTATCTCACCCTGGGGGGAGTTGGCATGGCAGATCAGAAAGGCACAGGACTGGGAGCCAAAAGTCTGTGCTTCTGTTCCATCCACCAACTGGGACACTCTGGGCACGTTCTAAACATCTCTGACCCTCATTTCCTCCCCACAAAATAGGTAAATCCCTAACTGTAACCCTCGCCATTGTAAAAATTAAAAATGAAGAATAAAAACGGTAGCAACAAAAACCAAACAACTCAATTAAAAACGGACTAAAGACCTAAACAGACATTTCTCCAAAGAAGATATACAAATGACCGATAAGCACATGAAAAGACATTCCACATCGCTAAGCATTAGGGAAATGCAAATCAAAACTACAATGAGATGCCACTTCCCATCCATTAGAATGGCTATTATATTGAGAAAAAAAAAAAACAAAAAAAGCCCAAAATAACAAATGTGGACAAGGAATGTGGAAAAATTGGAATCTTTGCACATTGCTAGTATGATCATAAAATAGTACAAAGGTGAAGCCACAGTGGAAAAGGTATAGCAGTTCCTCAAGAAAAAGCAAACATAGAATTCCCATATGATCCCGCAATCCCACCTCCTGAGGTATACCCAAAAGAATTGAAAGTAGGGTATCAGCAGATATGTGTACACTGATATGCACAGCAACATTAGTCCCAAGAGCCAGAATATAGAAGCAACCCAAGTGTTCATCAGTGGATAATGGATAAACAAAATGTGGTCTAGCCATATAATGGAATACCATTCTGTTTTTAAAGGGAAGAAAATTTTGATATACTACAACATGGATGACTCTTGAAGACATTATGCTATGTGAAATAAGCCAGTTATGAAAAGACAAATACTGCGTGATTCTGCTTATATGAGACAGCTAAAGCAGTCAACTACATAGGGGCAGGAAGTAGAATGGTGGCTGCCAGGGGCTGGAGGAGGGAGTGTGGGGAGTTAGTATTTAATGGGCAGAGTTCTGGTTGAGGAAGGTGAAAAAGTCCTCGAGCTGAATGGAGCTGATGGCTACACAACAATGTGAATGTACTTAATGTCCCTGGACTGGACACTTAAAATAGTACATTTTATGCTATGTGTATTGTGCCATAAAAAAACTTATGGACGGTGCCTGTGGCTCAAGGAATAGGGCACCAGCCCCATATACCAGAGGTGGTAAGTTTAAACCTGGCTCTGGCCAAAAACTGCAAAGAAAAACAAAAAACAAAGAGCCTACTTATATAACAGAAGGTGGCATTATTATTGATCTCTCTTACCTCTCCCCCCCATACACCTGCCCCTCCTCCTGTCCACATTCCAGATTCTGATAAACACTTTCCGAGCCAACACTGTCCGGCAGTGAATGTAGCCTCCTCTCTCCTTCTCTCCCTGCCTGTCTGTAGATGTGTGTAGCTGGCCATATAACCTGAATGTATCTTTTCAACCATACCAGTCTGAATATTTTTAATGAAAAGGGATGGAGAAAGCGGGGCTGGGGGGTGGAGAGAGAGAGGTGTGTGTCTCATGCATTCATGGATTCATATTTATACTCCAGTGATCTTGTTATTTTTAAAGTCTGCTAAAGCTAGTTCCACCTGCTGGTGTCTTTCTGTGCCCCAAATCTGCGTGTGCCTTCTCCATATGCTTTTGAGTCAGTGTACATGAGCTGTTTGTCCCCCAGCTGGCTTTATGCAGTGTAAGGGGTGCAAACAGAACCTACAGCAGGCAGGACAGGCAGCCCCGAAATCCCCACACACCACGCAGCACTGTGTGCCGGAGCCAAGGGAAGCAATAAGACCTAATAACCTCACCCATTCTCCTAATTGCTTTCTTTTCCTCACAAAAGAACCACACCAGCAGCTTTGGTGGCCCTCAGGGAAATCTCTGCTTGTTATGAGGCTGGTGGGCAATCCTTTCATCACTGTGAAATGCTGGCAGTTTGTGTCAACAAATCCAATTTCAGTCAATCAATAGGCACCCCCCTCCCAGCTCCTTCATCCCAGCCAGGCAGAGCTGCAGAGCTGGCCTCCCTCACTCCCATCCGCTGCCCCCACCCAGGAGCCCCAGCTGCAGGAGCCACTGCCTCCGGCTGGGCAGGAGAAAGCCCAGGCAGCCCAAGGCAGACTGGATGTGTCAGGGAGCAATTGACAAACCTGGTCCCACCACCCGAAGGTCACAGCACACCAGAAAGACATTGCAGTGTGCAGGCTAGAGTGCCAGGTTTGTGCAGACAGGCTTGGGTACAAAGTTTGTTTCTGTCACTTTGAGCTATAAGACCTTCACTTTAAATGCAAGTTATTCACCTCCTTGAACTCTGGCTTTCCTTGGTTAGAAAGTGGGGGTGATAATGGTGCCTACCCTACAGGACTGTTGGTAAAAAGTAAGAGTTATAATGCACAGAAAGCACTTTGCCCAGCCCCCGGCGCAGAGTAAAAAGGGGGGAGGTGAAGGGATTGTATGTGATGCACTAAGTCTTACAAGCCAAATAGGGCAATGAATGGGAGCTACTGTGGATTTTACAATCATCATTAGCATCATCATTAGCATTGTCATGTTGGGGGTTGAACAAAAACAGCTCAGAACTCTACTGTGAAGTGGGGGTGGGAAACAGCCTATGAGGTTATGGCAATGCAGGATAGAACCTTCACTTCTAGTTCAAGAAGGTTCAATTTTGTAAAAAGAAATATCCAACTGCAGTGTCTTCATCAGAGCGCTGCCACCAGCCTGAGGAAGACATTCCCAGCTGGAAGTGCCTAAGGAGGTTTGCCCTGTGGCATGGCCAAGCACCCAGTAGGAAAGGAGCCCAAGAGTGGCTCCCTGAGATTTCTGCATTTCCCTTGGAAGCCCGAAAAAACAAAGACCTTTCTGTAAAAGACCTCTCTGGCTTCTAGGGGAGATCACAGCTTCATAGACAGAGCTCTTTCCCTTTCAGTACTAGAGGTCCCTACCAGGCAACAAAGTGTTAAACACAGCTCTATTCCCTGCCCAGTCACACCTAGCAGATCTTGCAGGCAGACATCACTGCATTCCTGTGTGAGTTACCCCAGAGGAAGTCAGCAGCAAAGCCCTTTGGAACAAGACGCAGAAGAGAAACAATCTAATCACAGAGCGAATGCATGGCTTTTACATAAGATCCAGGACGTGACATTTTTAATTGACTGAGGATGGAAATGTTCCTTTGGCAACAAATGGTTAAAAGCACCTTGGAGTTCCTTTTTTGGTTGCTGTTCCTGTTTCTTCTGCTGCTGCTATTTGGTGTAATTAGGAGGGAAGAGCAATCTGAGGGTAGGTTTTCAGATGCAGAATAGTCTAATACTCACTGACTCTCCTCACTTGGAGGTAGGCACTGGTGAGAGGCCTTTCCACACTCATTAATTCATTTTATTTGTCATGACCTTGCATGGCAATAACACTTACCCCTTTTGTCAAATGAGGATGCTGAGACCCAGATAGAGCCAGAAATCTCTTGAACCTGACATAGGGCAGGTTCTCAGTAACCAGAGATTGGCAGAGACTGGCCCAGGGTCCCAAGTGAGGAGAAAAGACTCAAACGCAGACCTTAAATATCCAGACCACTCCTGACACCCCTGTTCTTTCCTTACCTGCTTGCTCAGGGCAGGAGACTGGGAGGGTCCTGATCAGGAATGGATTTTGGTTCATCAGAGAAGTTTTAATGGGAGAAAAAAGCTTTTTCCAGGCAAATCTGCCCTTGGACAGCAGCCAAACTTCATACAGTCCAAAGTCGGAACCTTCTGAGTATTCAGGCTAGTCCAAGATATTTGGATATTCAAAGATTCTAAATTTTAAGAAAAATTTAGAAAGACTCTCCTCCCCCTATGAATTACAACAGTGTCTCCGTCATGTGGCAGGGGACCTGTTGAGGGCTTTTCTGAAATTTATCTTAGTAGGATATAGTGGTAAAACATGCACACACATGCACACAGGAAGTAGTCATGCAAAAGTGGGGGGAAGAGTCACTACTCCTGGAAATTTAATTGCTGGATAGAAATGGACATAGAAATCTGGATTCCCACCAGACTTGAGCTCCACTATCGTACATCCATGTATATCAAATTCTCTCCCAGAATCACTACGTGGATGTCCCATGGACCAAGAGAACTCAACATGCCCAAGAGCAATCGAATTGTTTGATGTGTACCATGCCCACCACTACCATGTATCTCTGATTACAGTTTCACTCTCCTCTCTACCCATCACTGGTTCCAGAGAAATTTCTCTAAAATCCAAATTTGACTTTGCCATTCCCTATTTACCACCTTCAATCACCCATGAGCATGGATGGTTCTAGAGCCCAAGCTGCTTGAAAATCCTTATGATACCTAAAGGTGAGTGAATCATGCCTGCCTCCAAAGTGTGTGCAGTCTAGTTAAATAAGCACCATAATGATGGCTAATTCTATATGTCAACTTAGTGAGGTCATGTGCATGAGTCTAGAGGGCTGCCATACAAAATACCTGGGTGACTTAAAAACAACAGACATTTCCTCACAGATCTGGAGGCTGGAAGTCTGAGGTCCAGACATTGGCAGGGCTGGTTTCTCCTGAGGCCCCTCTCTGTGACTTGTCACCTTCTTGTTGCCTCTTCGTATGGTTGTCCTTTTGAGCACATGTGCTCCTGGTATCTGGCTGTGTGACCTTATCTCCTCATCTTACAAGGGTTCCAGTCAGTTTGGATTTGGACCCACTCTAACAGCCTCATTTTAACTTACTAACGTCTTTAAAAGACCCTCTCTCCAAATATAGTCACATTCTGCAGAACCAGGGGTTAGGGCTTCAACATAAGAAGGAGGGGGTGCAAAATCTAGTACATAACAGTTGTGGTATCAGATTTTGGTCAAACTTCAACCTTGATGTTGTTTTAGAGATTTTTTCGATAAGATTAACATTTAAATCAGCAGACTTT
>NW_003852421.1:2910616-2915772 GCF_000181295.1 Otolemur garnettii | reverse complement strand
GTATGCATGCGTGTGTGTGAACACACACACATATAAAATACATACATCCACAAAGGTATGTATCTCATATCTATCTGTATCTATATCCTGTTCTGTTTCTTTGGAGAACCTTTACTAATATAACCATATAGGCCCCACCACCACCCCTAAACTTGATAACACATAAGAATGTATGTTCAGAGGCAGGCAGTCCAGAGCTGTTACAGTGTCTCCAAAATCATCAGGTTCCTTCTACCTTGCTGCCGCACTGTCTTTGATGTGCTACCTCATGGTAAAAGTTGGCTGCTTGAGCTGCAGATACTGGGTCTCTGTTCCAGTCAGATGGAGAAAAGAAAGGACCTTAAAAGGCATATACCCTACCTAGTTTAGGAACACTTTTTGGAAGTAGAACATGAACATCCATCCCATTGGCCAGAACATAGTCACGTCTAGTTGCAAGGAAATTGGGAATATAGTCTTTTTTGCAGAGCCATGTGCCCAGCTAAAAATCAGGAGGTTTTGTATAATGGTAGAAACAGGGAATGTACTTGCCATAGCACCACAGTCCCAAACGATGGGACTACAAGTTTGCTACAAGTACCAAACGATGGGAGCTAAGAATTTGAGAAGGGGTTGGGAGGGGTGGGGGAGAGAAGGAAGTGGGGGGGGGAGACAGGGGGAGGCCGGGGTGGGGATTAACGAGGACAGAAGCAGACAGACAGGGCTGCACAGCTCAAGGGGGACCTAGGCTGACTTGGAAGGAAGCACTAATCTGTCAAGTACAAAGACATTCAAGCATCCTGGCCCCACAGCCAGTGTAAACACCGCAATGAAGACACGGGGGCATCTGGGAGGCAGGCTCGCTCTGCACTAGGCAAGCGGCAGCAGCGGCCAGGCTGCAGAGGGGCTAGCCAGAGGCGATCGTGGTGGCCTAGGGTCCCGGTACCGGGTTGGTCCTTCTCGCTCCTGGACGCTCACTGGAAAGGCAGACCCGAGGCGTACTCTGCACTGGGCGGGGGCGGGGCCTGTGGAGCCGCAGCCATCGCCTCAGGGCAAACCAGCCAATGGGAGGCCTCACTGATGCCGTAATGCTTCAGACCGGCTTTTCATTGGCCAGCTCTCTTTCTGCGCTCCAACTATTTATTAGGGTTTTTTTTGTTGTTGTTCGTTTTTAGACATTGCAAATGGACGTAAAGAAATCCAAAGGAGAGGGAAGGGACGCCTGAGCGCAGGTGGGGGAGTGCGTGCCCCGGAGGTGCAGCGCTGGCGCAGAGGGCCTGTCTATGCTGCAGAAGCAGCGACGATTTCCGAAGCCCGGAGGAGACTCCGGGAGGCCGCCTCTCCTGCCCCATTACCTGCTGAACTTTGGGGTCCGCATAGGGATTACCCCCATTGTTTACGTTTTGTTTTTACCGTTTTACAATTCACGTTTCTTATTGTAGGGTCGCTCAGGGATTGTAACGTACCAGAGTATACTGTGAAGCTACAACAGGAGTAGATGTTTTTAGGAAGTAGCATTTCCCAAATTTGGCCAGTCTCGGGAACCTTTTATTCCCAGAGTATTTTAAGGGTCCAGAGTCCACAGGACACACTCTAGAAAATGGTCTTCTAAAGGACAGGTCATGCTGGAACCCCCCAGGACAGTAATGCTCCCAGGGCCTCCTCACTCTGGCTGTTCTTCCCACACACTCATCTTGGAGTCCGCCCTTGCCAAGCTCCGGTTAGAGAATCATGATACACATGTGACAAGGCATGAGCAAATGCCTCTTATCACCCTCGGGCTC
Organism: Otolemur garnettii; assembly: GCF_000181295.1. Lineage (NCBI taxonomy): Eukaryota > Metazoa > Chordata > Mammalia > Primates > Galagidae > Otolemur > Otolemur garnettii. The sequence goes on along the minus strand of NW_003852421.1, from coordinate 2,914,009 downwards.
CGACTAGGAGTAGGAGGAAGGCAGGGGAGGAGCATTTGAGGTTGGGAAACCTCACTCTGTCTCCCATCCTTCCCTTTGCTTGGAGCTGGGATCCCAGGTGGCCAGATCCCATCCAACCAGAGATGATTAAGGACCTTCTCAGCACCAGCTTTGTTATGTGCTGGGAACAGATTCTGCCGTCAAGATGCTCCCTAAGGACTAAGAGACACAGAAATAAGCAATTACTGCATTAGAGTGGGCTGGGGAAAAGAGTGGGGGTAATACCAGGTATGGGCTTGACACTAAAGTAGGGAGTGTTTGCCTTGTTTGAAGAAGTGGACAATTGGGAGGAGCTGTGTCAACAGGGAGGAAGGGGATAGAAGAGGGTGAGGACAGCAGTCTGTATCGGAGATTGTGAGATGATACCCCCACACAGTCAGGGGCCTCAAAATGTTCTCATCTAGGGAATCAAGCTCTTGTTCTTATGGGGCAAGGGCCAGCCTGGGAGTTAAATGAATGCCCATTGCCTCTGGGCTGGTGCATGCCTTGCCATCTTGTCTTCCTAGTATTCATGCTGCAGTTCTGAATTCTGCTTAATATCCTAGAGGGAGCTTGGTCAGCTGATGGCCTCATTCAAGCCCCTCAGCATTAAGCGAATTGCATGGAGACTGGGAAGTCAGTGGTATAGCAGTGTCCTTGCAGCTGTGGCACAGGCTGAAGTGGTAAGAAGTGACTGGGGACAAGATGGAGCAGAGATGAGGTAAAGCGGGATGAGAGAGAAGGAAAGGGGAGGTGCCAATTTGGTGCAGTCTCAATGCCCTGGGGATCAGAACCTCTGCATTCTGGCCTCAGCTCCCCATATTTCTGCCTGTGTGACTTCAGGCATAGTTGTCTCTGCTCTGGGCAAGTTCCCTTAGCTGTAAAATAAGGTCAAGAGCACAGCTGTGATCTCTAAAGCCCACTCCTCTTCAAATGACATAAGCATTCTCTTTTCTGGAAGGTCTCTTACAGCTGCAGCTGTTGCCACCATGAAAAGGAATGGACAGATGGGTGCAGATGGCATAGTGGTGCAGCTGGGCTGGGGTGGTGGTGCTGGCACCTGGAATGACTCAGAAGTGGTGCACTGTGAAGCCCTCCCTCCCTTCTTCCTCCCCCCTCATGGCTGCTGCGCACCCCCAGGACCCAGCAGCTAATGTAACAATCTCCACCAATCTCCCTGAATGCCCCATAATGGCCCTGCAGCAGCTTCCACAAGCTCCACCTCTCACTGCTGGCAGCAGGCTGCCAGTTCAGAGGAAAATGAGCTCCCTGCTCTCAAAAAGGTAAAGTCAGGCTCCAAAGTCAGTCCGGGACAGCGGCATGGCTGCAGATTCCTCTGGACAAGGGGCTTGTGCCAAGGAAACCCCACTGGCTCCTTCACTCCACAGAATCAAAGCAGAAGCACAAGGTCCTTGCTCTTCATTTAGCAAGGTGTCTTCTCTTGCAGTGGTTTTCAAATTGTGCTTAGCTAAGAACCCTTTCTTTAAGTGAAAGATGTATGGAAACATAAACAACACAGTATTTAATAATGATTTCTTGAAATAAATCTATGGCAAGTGCAGTATTGAGAACTAGGTGGCCCAAACAGATTTGATCTCTGCTTTCACAGACCTCGGTTTAGTAGGCAAGGCTGACCATAAGCGAGTAAATATTTAATTACTCTTCCTTCTGATCAATGTAATAAAGGGGGGGGGAAAGTAGAGATGGCCTGTAGGTTGTGTTTTCAGGATGGATTTCCTAGTCATAAATGGATGCTCCTACTACTAGCTGGGACCTGTTGTTAGCATGAGAGCTGGGGCCAGGACCAGATCAGAGTCCCTATATGGCTAGCAGCACCCAGGAAAAAGGGGAAGTATCAACATTCAGAGGGGACAGTGAGGTGGTTGTTGGGGGGCACATGACACCTTCCCCACAGTTCAAGTTGAGACATCAGCTCCTGCCAGCACCCCCAAGAGGTTAAAACTCAGGGCTGTAGTTTAACAGCAAGTAGCAAACACAGAGATTTACACACAATCTAAATACATAAAGCATTTAAAAACATCCAACCCAATATAAGAGTACCAACAAAAGAAAGAACTTATAACTGAGGAAAATGAGCTCATAGTATAATCAGAACTGAAATCTTAAATTTGTATACTTAACAGCTTAGAGAGTTGTGGGACAGTATCTATACATCAAATGAGAAAAGATGGCTGTGAGTCAAAAGATGATAATTATGAAAATAATGAGAGCTCTTAGAAATGAAAAATATGAGTATTCAAAAATCACTCTGGGCAGCATCTGTGGCTCAAAGGAGTAGGGTGCCAGCCCCATATGCTGGAGGTGGTGGGTTCAAACCCAGCCCCAGGCAAAAACTGCAAAAAAAAAAAAATCACTCTGGCTATAGTAAAGAGAATGAATTGCAACCAAGCAAGACATGTTTTATCCAGATGAGAGGTGATGATGGAAGAATAGAGGATTCTAAATAGACTCTGAATGGAGAGTCTGCAGAACTTGCTAACTAAGGGTCTCTGTATGCGGTTAAGGGAGCAGGCATTCAGGGATGATGTCTGGAGAGGACTACCCTCTCCAAAGAAGGGTTATTAAATATTTACTCACTATGGCCATGGAACTACCCTGGATAAAGGGAGCTCCAGCGGTAATGCCCTGCCCCCCTGCATAGACCACAAAAGGCTCATTACCCCTCCATGTGCACCAAACATCAAAATATGGTGGCCCTGGCCCATATGCAGTCCTCAGACCCCACCCTTGAGGCTTCCTCCTCCCCTTGTCCTTGACTACACATTTACCCAGAGGGCTTGAAAGCAAAGAGATCTGAGCCTAGCACTGAATGACCACTCCCACTGATGCCTTTGGGAGAGTCTGGCTGTTCGGGGAGGGAAATGTGACTAGTGCAGCTGGATGCCCTTGAAAGCAGACTGTAAGGTGAAATTGTTTTGTGCAGAATGTTGATGAAAAAGTCAATACCTGTGAAAGAAGGTGCAGAGGTAGGCAAGAGGAGCAATTGCGCCAAGGCCAAAGTCATACTCCATCAACACCCCCAGTAGGTCTTAGGAGCTCAAACAGCTCTTCAGAATTATTCCAACTTGGACTGAGTTGACCAGATCTTTATGTGTCCACAAAGATCAGTCATTAGATTTGGGTCCCCAGGCAAGGGTGTAATGTCGGCAAGGCTGCCCTTTGTATGCTGGCCTGCTTCCCCACCACTGGAACAGCAAGTCCTCATTGAAGGGGGATCTGGGTGGCACTTTATGTTCACTCTACTGGCTAAGGCCATGGCAGCCTCTCTCAAGTGGCTAGAGGAACAGCCTTGAATATACCCCATGATACCTTGTATGTACCTGCTCTGAGGTCATTATTGAACACATTTTCTTT